>NC_044502.1:12485021-12580021 GCF_902362185.1 Chanos chanos
ACATTCACACATGGCCACTGCATTTCATTTCTGTTCATCTGAGCATCGTAGCCAATCAGAGATCAGGCTATAGACAAACCGGTCCAATCATCATTGAGGTTTTTCGCCATTCCCTGATCACATGCTGTCATAGGAGTGCTGCCTCTTCTTATTCAGAGCACACACTAAAGCAAAGCGTATAAATAAAGCATCAACACATATGGGGAATAATAAACCTCCATCCGCTTTGCCCTCTGACCTCCATTACCTCTCTCCATCACCCCTGTTTGGGTCTCTATGACAGGCAGGTAAATGCTTCTATAGGCTTCATACATACAAAGCACTCTGAGGATCTTTCCATCCAATAGACAATCTTCTGTTTCTTTTTGAAAGCGCCTGTAACTTTACGGCGAGAAAAAGAAACACATATACGATTTCTTTCTTTTTTTTTTTTTTTCTTTTCCTCATTTCGATGTTCAACTGTATCATTTCTGATTTATAGCAAAATCTAAGAAGTGATATTTGATGCTAGTCGTTGTTGATGGCAGGAGGATTTTTTTTCCCTATCATTAGTATAATCTGATGTGTTTGGGTGCAGAAAAAGAGAGTTTAGATTAATAGACTTGTTTAAGGCAGTTAGGTGGACAATCGTTTGTCGGCGGGAGACCTGTTTGAATAACATATTTTAGTAGTTCCTGCAGGCACTTCTTTTATCTACGTTACGGCGATATTTTGAAGCTTGGGGGTTGAATGGTCGTTTCTGATGCAGTGTGGCGTTGATGCAGAGCCTGATTGATTTGTGTTGAGAGACCTGCGCATGGTAGCACTGGTCTCTGGCGGGTAAGTCCCTCAGACAGAACCAGGGCTAGAGTTAGTCCTGAATATATTTCACTGGGTGGGAGCGGCAGAGACAGAGAGAGAGAGAGAGAAAGAGAGAGATATGCAGAGGACATCCTTTCCAATTTGATATGCCTATGACAATATATTTGATTAGTGTGACATTGATTAAAGCGCTCTCCTTCATATTTCCATGACTTGGCAGAACAGAGAATGGCTTGTTCAGCAAAATGTGGCTCTTCATTGAATACCAGCGAAAAAAGACAGAATAAAAAAAAGAAAGCTATGATGTGCTACACTGATAAGTTTCGAATTCTTAACACAGCCAGCCTCGGTCAGTCGAAGGAAATATTTGGGTTGTTTTTGTAGGCTCAGCCTTTATGTATATGGTTGATGATAAATTTGTTTCTCTCTCTCTCTCTCTCTCTCTTTCTCTTTTGTTCCCAGACATTGTTGGGAAAACATGCAGTTCTGAAGTTCATTCCAGTAGATTGTCGTTAAAGCGGCGGAGAGCTTCCCATAGCCTGGTCACATCACTCACCTCCTCCGTCTCTACTGGTGACAATCCATCAGTCAGTCGCTGTATCAGGTATAATAAGTCAGAACGCCGTTTGAAAAACATAACTGGAATTTGTTAGGGGTTGCGGAGGTCGCTCCGTCTGAAGCCGGAAGGAATTCACCACCAGCAGAATACGACAGCTGGAGATGTTTAATTCTTATTACGGTTTTGCCAATTTTATTGTATGTTCTTGGGTCCGATCCATAAAGATCACTCATCTGCAATTTATCATTGCAGATTTTTTTCTAAACGTATGACTCGGGTTGGATTGGCATGAAAAGAAACGGAAAACAGAGAAGGTTCAGACAACAGACGTACAGAACTGTACGATGTCATTCCCAGCTTTTGCCATTACAATAAACTCATACAGAAAGTGTTAGAATTATACCTATGATAGAGTACATCCCCAAACGCAGAGACAGAGAACAAGTGAGTGAATGAATGAGTAATAGAAACATGGGAATAGGGCAAGAGAGAAAGAGAGCGAGAGAGAGAGCGACAGATAGAGACAGAGACAGAGAGAATTTCAAACCATGGGAGCAAAAATCATGGGAAATGCAAACATTAGAAAGATACATGTATGACTGGGACGGGATGAAGCCTGAAGTCTCACATTCCAGAGGTATTCCTCCAAAGCCCCTGTCTTCCATAATCCTGATATATCTTTTAAAGATTCAGACCAGATGTAAATATGATCTCACATTAATGTCAGTTGCGAAAAACATTACACATCCATTGCACGGCGTGTGTTTCGCACACAACAAACAGTAATAAACGGCAAGGGAGGGATAAAAGTGGATCCCTGCGATACAGTCCAAGCAGGGAATCAATCCAAACATGTCAGGACCAATCTGTAATCAATTGAGTAATAATCTGTTCTCAGTACGAACACTGACAAATGACTAATTGACCAGAATTTATGACTTTACTCCTCGGGTTTTTCGAAATCCGTCGTGAGCCATTGATGGGAGACGGCATGTGAATTAAGATTCCTGAGATTCGATTATCAGAAGCTACAAAGTTCAAATGAATGTCAACTTTAAACTAAGGGATTGGTTCTAACATTTTGTTTTTACAGCATGCGTATTGTCAGCTAAGGTTTCATAATTAAACATTATGTTAGACAGTAGATTTTAAACAGGTCCTCAAATAGCTATGGTCTCTTTAAGGCGCTTTGTCTTTTTTTTTTTTTTGCAGCCGTTCAGTGGCGACGAGACATTGCGACACTGATTTCGAGGTGTCGAGCTGTGAACTTATGAATCATTCATTCGACTTTTTAATTTTGAAAACACTTTGGTCAAACCTATAGTTAAGTCAGCTTAGTTCAACCGTTTAAATAAGATCTGTAATTTAAATCATTTACCTAAATTAGTTCAATGGTTTAAACACCTAAATATTTTAAATCCCTTAACCCGGTGCAGTGGCCATTTAAAACACATTTGCATTAAAACACGTTTGCAGACGTCGTGACCCAACCGTGGCTCTGTACCAAGCAGACCCTCTGTCTCCCATGCTATTATCCAATGGCTAATGCCACAGCACCTGGGCTGTGTAGCCTCCTGCCTGCAGGTCCTGTAGCCTGGCTGGCTGATGGATGTTTGGAGCATAAATGAACTGAAGAGTACCGGAGCTGCCCGGGCCACGGCCTGAGGACCAGGGGGAAATGAATGGACTTTTGAAAGGGGTGTCTGTCCAGGCACAGGTGACTGCTCCTGGTCTGTGCTCTCACAGGAGCCCGCAGGTGGTGACAGTCTTAGCTGTGTCTCAAAGCATTCACACTTGGATGAGTAACACCGTTGTCCCCCTCATTACGGACGGCGAACAGCCTTTTTAAAAACAGAAAAAGAAAAAAAAAAAAAGCGCGCGGACAATTAACTGACGTTGAGAGCCGAATGAGTGAGAGGATATTTAAAAAAAAACTAATAAAAATGTAAATAAATAAATATGTGCCAAGGTCAGTTTTCACGGATGTTGAGAGATGGTCAATTGCTTGTCACAAAGCATTAAAATTCCAATGAGTAACATTTCCGAGTTCTCATTTAAGACAATATATTTTATTGGACCGGACTGACATTGTGCAGCTAAACGAGGGGGGGGGGGGGGGAAGGCAGTTTTTGTTGATTAAGGGGCTTAGAGTTCATTCTGCTCTCCTCATGTAAACTCACAGATACCCCTGAAATGAGATACCAGTCGTACCCCCCCTCCCACCCCCCAGCGTTGGGAAATGCATTCTCAATCGTCGTGTGTGGTACACAGAGAAATTCTAATTTGACGTCTCGCACCGGCCTGCCTTCAAAGGTCACGCCGTGACCCCTCTTGACCTGGGCAACGTCCCCGGGCCTGTCCTGTCACAAGTGGTCGGCATGATTTATACCAAGGCGGAGTGACGGTGAGGTGTGACGCCCAGGAGAAAGCAGACAGCGCGTTATTGGCCTTATGTGTAACCGATACCCACTGTCAAGGGCTTTTAGTCCACTTCACTGAGACCATTAGTGTTGTTTTGAACTCCAACCCAAAACATGTTACATTAGACAGGCTTTCTGAGGGACTGGGGAATAAGAGGAGATGTGTGAGTGTGTGACTATGTGTCGCTCTGTGTGTGTCGCTCTGTGTGTTTGTGTGTGTGTGTGTGTGTGTGTGTGTTTGTAAAGGGCACAATGGACTTATATAAAGCATTTCTGAAACCATAGTCATTCACAAGTGGCAGTAGAGACTGTGGGTTTGTAGCTGGCAGCTGAAGCAATCTTACAGCAGTAGGCTGTCCTGTCTTTTTCTTTTTCTTTTTGTCTTTTTTCTTCCTCATGTGGCCAGACAGTGAACTGTGGAATTTGCATTGCTTTCAGCGTTTAGTACGTTCTGCCATCCTGCAGGGGATAACAACAGAGAGGTTTTCTTCCTATTGATGAAAACAAGAGGCCGACCTCTTTTTTTTTTTTTAATTTAACTTTAAAGTATTTATTTCTTTTGCTCTTCTGTTCTCTTAGCACACTTTCCCCCTGAAGAATATGTCCTCTCTCCAAAGTTCCAGTCTTTTATAATGTCGAGGAGAATTTCAGAAGCACTTCAGCTAAAACTGTTATCTGTTAATTATTCATGGACTGAATAGAGCTGGATGGATCATATTCAGAACTTCATTGAAAAGTGCACTTCATTCAGGCTAAACTAAGGTAAACTGTCCTCTGAAAACACTCTGAATTATTTCAAAGTATTTCAAAACAGTCTGTGACTCATCCGCCAAATTAATAATTCATCTTCATCTCAATTTTCTCTGTGTGGTGAAAAACATCGGTGAGGAGCTTGACTGATTTTAAACAAAAACAACAACAACATTTTCCTTTTCATTTTTTAATGATTTCATCTATTCGTTTTAATTTGTCATTTAATATAACTTCACTATTTGGAAGAATGGAACAGGAATTCTTCCTGTAGGTCATTCAGTCGATGGCAAACACTGAGCTGAATGTATATGTAGAAGAGAGAGGGACAGACAGACAGACAGACAGACAGATAGACAGACAGGTACACTGATGGTGAGATGGTCTAGCGCTAAAACCGTTGTCCGCTGAGCTCTAATCGATATTTATCACAGAATAACAATGGTGAAAATGCCTTTTAATGAGGTGTTTGCAATCTGATCTGATTTCTAATAAAGGAGAAATTATGCAGAATTGTGTCTCTTGTGTACCGAATAGCCACAAATTCACAATGTAATGTTACAGACTACCAAAGGAAAAAAAAACCCAAACAAATTAAGGCAGTCATGATTTTTCACGCACCAAGAAAAAGACGAGAATCTAAATAAAGCCATTGGATCTGAGACAAACACAGACTTACACTGCGTAATGAGTTTTGTAATTAACATTTATATATTTATATGTACATATAATTAGTTAAAAAATACCCACTAACTCAGAATCCTCAACAGCACTGGTCTTTCCACCACAAGTAGTCTTATGAGTGGGCCAAGATTTCTAGTTCCTGAAAAGGCCACTTCTCACAATGGTTGTTATGTTTGGATTCAATTCAGCACTGATATGGTGTGGATTTTTTTTTTTTCTTAACCAGGAACTGCTGTTTAATAGGAATGTATGAAAAGGTGCAGTGTTGCCATTGTAGTTGAAAAATCCTGTGAACAAAATGAGGGGAGAATATGGTCTTTTGAAGATAAGGACATGTTTGCCTAATGTTTACACCCACAGGTTTGTATTTAAAAAAAAAAATTGCCCGAAGGTAACATTCTGTTTTTGGTCATTTTGAAAAGGAATTTGATTAACGATCTGGCTGAGATTGGTGAAATCCTATATATATATATTACAATGCATAATACATTTGTTGTTTTGCGTCAGATCATTCATCCTGAACATTAGAGTCATTTCCTATAAGTGTTTTAAGTTATTCATTTTGCCGAAAACAACACGTCAAACTATCCATTATGTCAGAGATGAGAGAGTTCACTGATTTTTCAAATAATTATTATGTCAGGATACTCATTAATTCCACCCCGAATGTGTAGAGGATATCAAATGTCTTCTCAAAGTTGATTATGCTTCTATCAGTGAGTCACGCCTCTCACCAGAAACAGAGACCCTCGCAAAACAAAGACAGGAAGTCAGCTGGGTGTTTATTATCCACTAGCTTTGCCTGTGATTTCTGAACGTTGCCATTTACCGCTAAATATAACTATTACATCTGGACAGAAATGACAGCGTAATTAAGTCTCTCTCTCTCTTTCTCTCTCTCTCTCTCTCTTTCTCTTTTTCTCCTGCTATTCTTAAAAACAAATAAGAGTAAGTCATGGGGAGAAGCAAGCAGGAAGAACTGAGCTTTGGCCAAAAGGTTTTATTTAAAGCCTCTGTCTCCTAGTTCACATGGCCAAACCCCAGTGTCCAGTATAATAATTGGTGTATGAAAAGGCTCTGTAGCACGAACTTCCTACCACAGGACTGCACTGGCTTGTCATGGTTTGTGCCAAGCCATACACACAGTCCTTGGTGAAAGAGTGCACACTGAGTCGCTGCTTTCATTTGAACAATAACTGTTCAAGCTGCCATTTTAAATGCTGACCTTAGTACTCACATAACTGCGTCTCTGGTAACAAAGACTAATTCTTTGGTTCTCTGTTAAAATAAGTAAGCAAGTAAGTGAATGAGGAAGTAAGTATGTAAGTAAATAAATAAATAAATAAAAAGAATCTGACATCGACTTATTTTTTTTGAAAAAAAAAAAAAAAGTCTTATTCTCGAACTGTTGGATAGGGACAGTCCTTTCTACTGTATGTTAAGAAAGTTCCTCAGGTTTTAAGGATTTTAAGGACGTTTGCTTGAATAAAGAAAAGGTTGGAGGCAGAGAGAGAGAGAGAGAGAGAGAGAGAGAGAGAGAACTGTATTGTATGAACCTCCAGAGTTCAATTTTTTTCTGTTTTCTCCATCAGTCAGGAGACATAGCCCAAACATGCTGAGTGTAAGGAGTCGACCTTCTCATTTAAACCACAATAAGTCTTCAAAAATTAAAGCATGATTCTGAGGTCACGTAACACAAAAGGAAGGATGAATATGAATCCCATTCAGGAGTCATGCCTATCCAATTATTTTGGAATAATTTGAGGACGAATCCAAGAATGTCCGTGTATTTTTTTTTTTTTTTCTTCCCCAGCCTCGCATTTACAATGCAGCGAGAAGTTGTGAAATGTAATTATTGGAAACATTGATTTAATCTAATGCAGCATTCTGAATAATCGAGGGGAAATAACCAGGACCACAGGATGAATAAATGGGTATTGGAAAAATAATAATGAAAAAAATCTGACAGCTATTACAACACTAGGGAATACAGGGTGATATTACTCCACTGCATAATTACGTTTCCTGTACACCCTCAACAGAACACACTGACTACCTGCTTTTATTATTCCGTTCCATTTTTCATTGTTATTCTGGAAGCCAGACGTCGCTGAGTTCCATTTGGCCTGGACACGTGTTGGACATGTCTTAAGCGATCAGGTGTTCAGTCCCCATGCTAATATAACAGTGCTCTGTTCTTCATTGGATATGCAATAGATCTATCATGATTAACGCTCATTTAGAGCAAAAAGCCAAGGTTCTGGAAAACAGCATGCCATTTCTCAGTTTATGGAGAGCCAAGGAGTAAGTCTGAAAATGATGCATATTTATGACAGAATGGGATTACAATATGCACTGGTCGAATGTCCCCAAACTCATCTTTTCTTGGCAAATAAAAGTAGAGAAAAGAAAAGAAAAGAAAAGAAAAGAAAAGAAAAGAAAAGAGGAAAGAAAAGAAAAGAAAAAAAGCTTTGTCCTCCTTTCCTGAAAATGAATTAAAAGGAAAGCACTTCTGGAAAAAAAAAAAAAAACTTAAAGTGAATTTGTTTGTTTATTAACCACACCGTTCTGTAAACTGTATTAGTGAACGTGTCTTGCACGGCACTGATTAGAACTCTTGAGACACTCGCGGACTGTCTGTTATGTGAAATGTTGTGTTTACTGGAGTGTCATTCAGGGTCTACAGGCATCTGAACCTTAGAAGAGACTACAGGCATCCACAGCTTAAACACAAACCCAGTGAAGCGGCGCAAGGCCTGGGGACAGATGCCACGTCCAGCGTTTCCTTTGCTTTACGCTCCCATACAGTAAACACCTCCATACGCCTGAATCAATCAAAAAAAAAAAAGAAAAAAAAAAAAGATTGTCACGAGAGCTTAAGACTTCGGCTCCCACACTTTTGAGTTTTCATACAAAACCCAGTCATTTTAAACAGACCCACAGAGAAATGCATTTGCCCTGCCATATCCATTTCCATAAGTTTACATCAACCACATCTGCTTGCTCTCATTCCCCATAAGGGGACTGGAAACTCTACATATTTTAGCCGCTTTTATCTTTAGCCAGTAGCTGCCAGGAGGGGAGCAGAAAGGTTTGGGTGGAATGCCTTCACTCATGAAATTATATAGAGGACTCTACATTTATACACGACGTTTCTCTGCCTGGACAGGACAGTGACTCCAAAAAAAAAAAAAAACGAGCTTTTTGAGGGTTGGGATCTACCATCTTTCAACATATCCAAATAAAAGTGCTTAAAATACTCCCTGGCAAGATTCAAACAATTTGTCACTGTGTTATTTATCACAAAAACAAACAAACAAAAACCCAAACAACAGCAACAACAACAACAAAAAAACCTACTAATGTAATAATCTCAATGCGAGAGTAAAAATGAAATGACTATTTAACATACTTTGTGCCAGTTTTAAAAAACAGTGGTGTAGGGGCTTAAATTACTTTTTAATTGAATTGCAATAACAGATCACCAAGTGTGGGTTTTTCTGACTGGGGTCCAAAGCCACACAAGCCTCCAACAGACTTCAGTCAGCACAATATGATTCACTGATTGACTTTACACAGTGAAGTGTTTTTCTCATGTGTGTTTGTGAAAGAAAGCATTATTATTATTATTATTATTATTATTATTATTATTATTATTGTTGTTGTTGTTGTTGTTGTTGATCATGTCTGTACAGTCTAGCTTGTCTGTGCAATTTGTCCGTAATCCAAATGAAGTACAAGTTGTACCATCAAATTTCACTCTTTACAGGACTTGGGTTGTATTGCTAAGTTTAGATATCTTCTGAAAGTGTTGGATATCATCCTTTTTTCCCCCCCCTTTGGTTAGTTCATTTCAAGTGACTATTGCATGCTGGAATAGCAAGGTAACATGTTTAAGATGTAACATGAGCGGAAAATAATACTGTATATCTTCCAGAACCGGACATTCTTTGACATCGGCACGATGTCCCCAGAAACAGAAGAGGAAAGTCCTTAGGGTTCTTATGCAGGATAACGGAACCCTTGCGTGCTTTCTTTCAGTTGTTTTGGAACAACAAAAAACTCTAATCGTCCATTGTTCCTCTGGTTCCTGCATTCTTTTCTCCTCGTCATTTTTTTATAAGACTAATGGATTCCCGCATGGTGAAGCAGCTCATCCTCAATCTAGAACCTTCTCTCCCTACACGCAAACTTTTTGTTTTATTTACGGGTACGTGTGACCTTCGCTGATGGGCATTGTTTCTCTCAGAGGAAGCACGCAAACAGCTCACCGGGTCCACAAATAGAGAGAGCCCCCCCCCCCCCCTCTCTGATATGCTAGCTTTCTCTGAATCAGCTTTTCCCCATAACGGATGTTAACCGCGTTGCTCACAGCCACACAACTCATACCAGCTGCCAAAACACCCACACATGCCCCAAAATGTCACAGGACTGGCTAGGGACCATAATTGACCATGTCAACACACCCAAAGTATACTCAATAACCTCAAGACTTCAAACTTGACCAAAAACTGCAGAGTTCATGAGGACATATACTTTACGCTGTGGCCTGTGTTTTGAGGAAAAGCCTTCACTTGTTATGTAGCAATTGCTTAAACATATTTCAAAGGCTTTATAAACAACAAACAGTGGAAGAGAGAACTAAGTGCTGATGCATCCTGCACAGTTTTGTTCATCAAGCCTTAAAGGGTTTCCTTTATCCAGCCACCGTGATGGAAGAAAAAAAAAAAAAAAAGGATTCAGAACTTTGTAGTTTTCACTTGTGGGATTCTTCTCTTTATGAGCTTAGCCTCAGAAGTCTTTCTAACCAACAGCAAAATGTGCTCCACTTTTAATTTTTACTTGTGTAACCTCAGCGTGCTCTCCACAACACAGACACGGCGAATGCTAATTTGGTTCTCTTTTTTCATTCTTCTATAATGGCTCCCTCTGTCTTTCTTTCTTCTCGCACTTCACAGTCTCCTTTTAAACCATCTTCTAGCATTTTCTGAGACATCATTGTTCTTTCTCTCCACAATCTGTCCACTGGCCTGTTTTTGATATGTGTTTCTTTCTTCTTTCCCCCCCAAAGTGTGTGAGAGAGAGAGAGAGAGGAGGAAGAAGAGTAGGCTAAGGGAAGAAGAAGGGGGAGTTTCTTTGTAGAGGATGCAAAGAGTTTGTTCTCCTCACTCTCTCCTCATCAGGTATTCAGCCTGTGTGCCGACGCGGCCTTGGCCTCCTCCTCTCCCTTAACCCTTCTCTCTCAGGTTCAGTGGCTCCAAAGGAGCAAACACTTCAGACGGGCCCGGCTATCGATCCTTATCGCAGCGGATCACCCTTCCTCCCCCCTCACTCCACTGCCAAGGGCTTTTAAGCAGTTTGTGTTGTGAGAGGCAAAAGCAGCAAGGTCATCAAAGTACAGCTGGTCTGCCAGGGAAAGATGACGGCTTGATTGCCGAATCTCAACGCCACAGGTGTTGGGATTGTGTGTAAGTATTTGTGTATGTGTGTGTGTGTGTGTGTGTGTGTATGTGTTTGTGTGAATACCTTAGTGACTTCACCTACCAGAAACAGGTTGCGGATCAACTCCAGAAAATACAACATTTGAAAAGAGGAACTCGCTTGCACGTTTGTGCCAGGTTCAACGTCCTGGATGGGTGGTGATGCTGAGACTCAGGCTGATGGAAAACAGAGGGAAATATTCTTTCTCTATTATTGCAACAGTTGCATCAGAGAGTAAGAGAAGAGCAGATCTCATCAAGGTCACATCAGAATCGTGCCACTGATCCCAGACAAAAAGAATGGATTAATATGCTTTCTTTCAATAAAAATAACTACAGCAACAACAGCAGCAACAATAACAATGGCATAGTTGTAATAATAATATTAATAATAATAACATGAAGCTGAGGATCCTTTTTTTTTTTTTTACTTTTTTTTTGTATGGCATTTTTTTATGCCATACAATGTTCCACATGCCTGTAACAGTAAACTGGAATGTGGAGGTCAAGGTTCAGGAGGGCAAAAGACATGATAAATTGCTTTATGTGACCACATAATAATGTCAGCGTTATGGATGACAGAGATGACAAAGACAGGCAGATGAATCAGTGAGTAATGTCTCTGTAACCAGACCGAAGTGGCAGAACTAATAGATGGGTAAGACTGCGAATGTCTGACATCATGTGACATATAACAATCCATTTTTGGAAGCTTTGGGACAAAAAAAACCCAAAACAAAATGGAAGAAAGAAAGAAAGAAAGAAAGAAAGAAAGTAGCACAGGAAGACATCTCTCCCACAGCTGTCGTGGGGAAGCCACTGCTGAGTGATTTTTCGCTGACTTCACTTGATCTGAGATCTCTATCGGCGGCTTGCACACTGGCTCACGCCATAAACGCCAGAGAGAGATGTGCTCGTGCTTGTGTGAGCCGTTCAGACATGGCCAGTAAAACAGTCTCCTTTTGTCTTGTGGAAATGGCATGTTTATGGGACGGCGTAGCGGATGGGGAGGCCAACGTGGCTCATCCATCAACAGCAGGACAGCGAGAGGGATTCAGTTTCCAATGTTTCATGGCTTGTCTTTATCTCTAGCTGAAACACCTCGTCCTGACGGACAACGGAGCAATGCTACAGGTCTGAGCAAGATGGGATTGTGAAAGGAAAAAAAAAAAGGAATGCCCCAACCCTTTGAAATCCCCCATCATTTTTCTCCAAGTCAGAAAAACCACAGTAAACCCAGAAACAATAACACTGGAAACGAATTTTTTTTGCCGAGCTCTAAAACGAGAGAATATTGACGAAAGGCAAAGCATATCTATTTGTCCAGAACGCTCTTATTTCCATATTAACCTATGACTGACAGGTTCTGTCCTCTGAAAATCGATAGTATCATTACTAAACACCACGACCTCACGGCGCGGTATTAAAATGTCATTGGAAATGCCGACCACCCTTAAAGCGTCGTGAAAGAATAGGGGGCACCGTCAAGTCGTCTGAAGCCCTATCAGTCCTGCCTGCATCTGGCTTTCACATTACCCCTCTCCTGAGCACTAAAGGTCAAGCATGGAATGCTCAGTGTATGATTATGGATCTCGCAGAGCATTGGGATCATATCTGTACACAAAGCACTTACAGTCAACTCTTCTCACGGAGATACGTGCCATCCGCAGCTGTGAAAGATTTTTTTAAACGCTCCGTTTCTGTTTGCCGTTGAAATAGCACACCAGGTGACCGTTACAATTTGCAAAAGCAAAACGTTATCATACTCTAATGCCTCTGCTACAGCTTGAAATGAACAAAACGACTTTCTTTGTCGAATTATAAAGGCAAGTTTCAGCAGATGTAAAATCAATAAAGTTAGAATGAAAAAATTAAAGGATATGAATGGCAGCGGTATTTTACAGCCTTTTGTCTGAATGATTTTGTAATAAAAATGAAGATAAAGTGCGGGGTGCAGCAATTCTATTTCCGTGAACTGCCACCCCCCCTCTTCCAATAGTTGTTTTCTGAGAGAGCAAAAATCAAATAAGTTTATGACTGCCTCACTAACCGCAAACAGCGGCACCAATACTTTCAAAACCCACGTTCAGATCTCACATGGAGTCGTGTATTTCTCAGCATTCAAAGTGTATATAGCATCACCGTTTCACCGAGCCGTATAGATTCTCTAACCTCTCTTTGGAAAACCTCACAAAAAAAGAGGAAACAAAGCATGTCAAATTACTGTGTGTGGTTTTTTTTTTTCTTTTTTTTTTCTTTAACATTTTAATAATTAATCCATCATAGCAGGGTCAAAGTGCTTTTTTGTAAAAGCTCGGGACTGTTATTTACAGATTCACTGTCCACAAACTTCAAGCGAACGCAATGGTGTGAATAATAGAAAAGAGAAAGGAAATGCACAGCGACCCACACGCAACAAATTATGTCACGTCAACCGATCGCAACCTACATGTAATTATGCTTTAAATAAACCCTCTGAAGGAAACCTGAGTGCTATATAATATCTTTAATAATGTAGAAGTAAACAGTTCATTCGCCCTGACACTTCAGTGTCTTTGGGCCATGAAACTAGGGGAAAGAGAAGAGGAGGGGAGAAAAACAACACAAGTCAAGAAAAGGAAAAGCACACCTTTCCGGCGTATTGTTGTGTACATCTGCCAGATGGAGAGAGATGGACATGTTTAGCTCAAGAACTTGACAGGTAGGATACAAGCTGAACTCAGGCTGTAAATGCACTAGTGAAGTCTACTCTTGCGGGATTTCTCTGATGATGGAGTAAGTGGCTTCTCCCGGCACTGAAGCACACAGATCAACCTCTCTGCAGACAATACAGAACACACTTGAGTGGAGAAGTCTTTCTCTCTCTCTCTCTCTCTCTCTGTCTTTCTTTCTTTTTCTCTCTCTCTTTCTCTCTCTCTCTCTCTCTCTCTCTCTCTCCCTTTTATTTTTTTTATATATATATATTTTATATTTGTATAGACAAAAATAGCGTTCTTGTTTTCTGCTAGATCCATTTAACTAATGTTGTTTTCTTGCTCAAGTAGCATGAACAGAGAATTGCTTATTCTTTTTCCAAACACTTTCAGAAGTTATAAAGCAAAGTTATACCGTAAATGCTGTATATTTGCCACATCCTTCCTGCGGAAAATTACAAAATTACAACCTTTTGGGATATTGTTCTTAAGCGGAGTGGAATAATAACTTGCATCCAAGCAGCCCGAGAAAAGAACGGGGCTCTGTGCTGAAAAGAGTCGTCAGGTCGGTGCGGTTGATTCTGATTGCAAGGTGTGAATACATACACACATACACACACACATTCACACTCTCACATCTTGATGCGTCGCCAGAGTCATGATATCCGTCAAGCTTCATTACTTTCCGGGTCTTTCTCAGTGACACAGAACCGTGTTGGGGTGGGACAGCATGAGCCCACATCAGGTCCTGTGAGTACTTTCCAAATGATCTCTCTCACATCACAGAGGAAAGCAATTAAGAGATGACACGGTCTTCAGAACGCCTCGTCAAAGTTTATTACATCCTAAAAAAACAAATGCATAGCATACCTTTCCAGCGTTATGAAGAGGAAACCCATTGGTTCTAAATTCCTTTACAAAACAACGCAAAATTGCTTAAAAAGAAAAAAAAAAAAAAACAGTACTTTTTCTACCATGACCTCATGCATCATGAACATGTAATTTATGAATAATAATAAATCTTCTTCCTGAGCCGTACTGGTGTTTTATTTGGTGTCATCTGATGATCTGTGTGTATATTCATAAATCTCTGAACTCTCGTGTGTTTCCTCTGATTGACTGCATTATATACAAATTACCTTCTTTTGGCAGGTTGGGTTTGACGAGGCTCGGTGTCGAAAAACAACAACAACAACAACAACAAAACAAAATATAAAACAAACCTAGGCTCTAGCAGGACTGCAAATGCAGCATTATCGCCATAGACTCAAGCCTCTGGTAAACGACGTCAGTTTGGCTTTGTTTTGCGTTTGCTTATCTAATCAGTGTTTTCCTGCACGCTTCATGGTTTGAGAGCAAAAACTGTAAAAAGCACTCGTCAATTTTATTAGAATCTCAAATGTGAGACATCTGCCAAGTCATTAAGTTATGTCGGGTTTAGGGTTAAAGTTTGATAAATTGATTATCGATGCCATAAAAGTAATCATAAACCTGGACTGTAATGTTTCTCTCTCGTAATGATGAGTAATTATGCGAGTCTTAATTCAACCTCTCGGATGCTGGTGCACATAATCCTGCCTCTTCATAATGAGTGTTCAGCTATTGGAAAGTAAAATGACCCTGTGTGGGTATAATTTGGGTTCAGCCATATGTCAGGGGATCGGGTGAACTTGACTAGAGAGTTTTTTTGGAGCTAGGCGTCCGCGGCATGTAAATCGGCCCATTAAGCTTGGCCTGGCGCTCCCTCTTTTTTTTTAACTCATCTCCACAGCAATAAATACCACGGTTACACTCTCACAGTTCAGCACATCTCTATCGAGCATTTCGCAGCCTGACTCTGGGAACCATCGAATGTTCGGTTCGATCAAAGCCGCCGCCACCTTGGCCCCAGGACAACCGTATCCACAACAAACAGATTGACCCTGCCTTGTAGAGGTTAAGAAGAAGAATGAAGAGTTTCAGGGTTTTATTTTTTTTTTTCTCTCTTGTCTCCAGCTCACAGGTAGACTTCTGTAATTTGCTCTTTGCTGAGTAGTCTGTGTCCACCCATCTGTGAAAGCCAGAGCAGCGGGTCTAAGGACATAGCATTGCATTCCACAGCATTACTCACTTTGACCACTCGTCTCATTTTTAGGTTTACTTCTTGACAGCTGTGGGTCTGAGAATTCGAGCCAGACTGAAGGTATACCCTCAAGTGGATGAAGAGTTGCAGACCAAAATATGAGTGGTATGCTTAAATGTGCCTTGCTTTTTGTTTTGTCTGGGTCGAGAGCATGCTGTTCTTTGACAGAGTCTGTAGCGTATGTGCTCAAAATCCGCCATTTAAAAGGATGACTGTCAAAGAGAAAAAGCTTGCCAGGCTCGGAGGCTGCAAATTAACAGCTTCTCCACAGTATGTAGTACACATTACTAAAAGGTTTCGGAAGCGTGATTGGGTATTGAAGGTATGGCTTCTCCAATAAGCTTTGACAGCTTTCCTATAGTCCAAGGGTATAGAAAGATTGGTCAGTCTATCCTGTCCTTCCCCTCCCACCGCCGATAACCTCGACCCAAACCGCTCCAACACCGACGAGATCAGGTGTGATCATAAAACACCCGGAGAGAGAGAGAGAGAGAGAGTGAGAGAGAGAGGGAGAGAGAGAGAGCAGACTGACAGCTGAGACCTTGTCTTTCTTTTTTTCTTCTCCCTTCTCTTTCTCTTTTCTTCACCTGCACTGAAAGAGTTTTTTATTGATTGGCACCACAGCCCAGCATTGTGAGAGGATTTTCTATCATCTTCCAGATAAAGAGAAAAAAAAAATCATAATCCGTACAGCAGCCATCCAAGCTGTGCTGAACATATCCGTCTTAAACCCCACAAGAGAACCAACCCCCCCCCTCCAACCCCCACCTCTACCACCACCCCCCACCCCCGCCCCCACCGCCTTTAGTTCCAGTCTTGGCAAACGAAGAATGCTGAAGTGAGTAGCTGATGTGGAATCTATGTGCATTGGACATGGCAGCCAGCAGGTCCAGTACAGGCAAAAAAACAAAACAAAAACAAAAGCAAAGACAACCAACCAAACAAACAAAAAAACATATAAAAAAAAAAATTATCTGGGTCCCATGAGCACATGGATGTTCTTTTTTTTTTCTAAGCGAAAGTTGTTGTGGTGATGGCAAATCACACCCTAAACCTCTCTAACTGTATTATTCAGGTTAGGTCTACCCTCAGAGAAACTCTTGACTCTATAGAACTCCTCGACTAGTTGGGACACAGTAAAACTTAGCTTCCTCTGAAAGAGCATTCTGGATGACCTTGTGCAAATCGCATCTCCGATCGAGAGTAAGCTTCACGATCGGGAACAAGGAAACCCTCTAATGGGGCGATGTGGGGGGGAGAGATGTCGACCTGTCACACCTCATCTAGGCTGACGCTTCGGGATTGTTCAGGGCGCTCAGGCCGGCAAATTACTGTCCAACTCCAATCTAGTTTGCAGCGCCGCTGTAATGAGAAATAATTAAGAGGCCGAAAATGAGTTTTCTCATGAAATGGTTTCAGTGCTTGAACACAATCGCGTTTGGCAGATGGCTGAACTGGTCTTCTTTAACACGGAGAAAAATAGCCAATCATCGACAAGATGCATCCCACAACGCAGCACTTGTCCATCACTTCCTTACCCTTAGCACCAAGAATGCTGATTTGAACCAGTTTAAGTCTGTGTGTTGCGTAAGGTCAACCCGTTACACCCACTAAACAGACAGTGCGCTATCGACTTAACATTCATAAAAAGCAGGAAATTCACATCTATGTTGGTTAATAGAGATTACAAGTGTTTTCCCAAAAGACTGCTGAGAGGAGAACACAAAATCTTCAAGCTGCAATCAACACTGTGGGATAACCTCAGTAGAGTCAACTCAGTGGGAGTGAATTTGACAATTAAGTACATACTGTAAGTGAATTAAATCTAATGAATAGGATGTAAGCTATGAAGTTTTGTAATTCCTGTGTAATTATGTAATTTATATAATTGATCTAATTATATTATCATCGCACCATGACAGGCAAAAGTTTTATGCGTTATTAAGATCGAGACGCTCATAAAAACCCATTTAAAAATGAACAACTATTGAGCTATTCACATACTGTTGATGGTGTTTGTTACAGGAATAGAAGCTAATTTACAATGAAGCAGTTCCACAGATCTTACGTGGTAAAAGAATTGAGTTTCTCATGTGGTTTCAGGCTGCAAGAGAAAGACACGCAGCCTGTTAATAAAGCATCATGGATATTCTTTGCGGTGCTGTGAATCAGTGGGACTGGAGTTGTACGGTCATGACAAAGCTGGAGCATCCAGTTAATCCGATGTGACAGCCTTATCTTGTTAAGAGCAAACTGATTAAACAATGCCACTGTTACTACACACACAGCGACGCTGTCAAATGGGCCTCATTCGCTATTTGGCACAGCATGCCAAACTCATATGTTTCAAGGTGGGGATTTTGTAACTGCTGTTGTTAGTGGTTGTATTTCCTTTCTTTCTTTTTTTATCTTATTGGCACAACTATAGGGCTATTTCCTTTCCAGTCAATATCTAGGTAGTGTTAAATTTACCCTGACTGCTTAGAGGAAACTGTGGTTTAGCATTGTACTTCAATCAAGCCATGCTGTGTGTTTTCAGGACAAAGGAAAGTTTATCTGGCTTTTGCTTTCATAAGCATTTTTTAGTGTTCGTATTAGAATGCCATCTTTCGAGCCCTTCAGAAAGAGCGTCTGAACAAAAAAAAAAAAAAAGTTCTTTACACGCATAGCTCTGCAATTTTCGACAGTTTAAGTCCGAAAAATACGAATTTGTTCAGCTGTCATCACGGCTTTTGCTCACCTTAGCCAACCTCTCTCCGTGGGCCATTGTCCTACTCAACGTGAGATTCTCCATGTCTTACACAAGCAATTAGAGAGGCTGAAAATATTTAGACATTTACAGAGTCTCAACACACTCTCCCTCCTGCTCACTGAATGTTTTATGCATGAACGTTGTTCAACCACGAAAACAGGCGCCGTAAGCATGGAGCAATGATACTTCTTCTGAATCCAGATCCCTCCCGTAACAAAAACTTTTTTAAGCGCTGTTGCACTGAATATTTTTCCCTTGAATTTGTAAGATAATGCTTCAATTAGTTACTCAAACTGGCTTAAAGAAGAATAATGTCTTCCCATTAAAATAGCCACAGGAGAGCACAGGTTTACACAGATATGCAGGAGAATTATTAATTTCATGACTAAACTGACTTAAGCTTAGGTATGTATTTTTGCATTTAAAATTGGTTCTTTGAAGGTATTCCCTCAAGTTTTTCCATGCGCAGGACAATTACGGAACTTCACTTAACACAGTCTCCCAAGACTTAGACCTGGCCACATCCATTTTCATATGTTCATAATATCAGTAAAATGTGGCATTAAAACATTCCCCTGGAGAAAGGACTCTCCTTTTAAAGCCATGCTATGTGAGAATAATCAACAGAAATTAGCCTGATTCGTTCATGACAAAAAAAAAAAAAAATTGCAGTTTGGCAAGTATTCAAAAATGTCCTTGTTTGCTTTCCTTGCCTAAAACACACACCCAAATCTGACTATCCTAACTGCTGTCTTCACAGATGTTAGCCAATTGAGCAGTGGTGGTGCCCGCTGAGTGGTTAAATGGAGTCAAAATGAATAGTTGTACGCTTAATGCACCAGTAATACTGTAATGCTGGTCTAGATACATGGTTTAATGCCAGTGTGTTGTATTTTTACGAGTATAGACATAAAAGCATAACTGTGAACGCTGATTGATTGCGATATGTCACTTCGTTTCACGTTTCATTCCTCTTTTTCGTAGTAATGTCAATTTGAACTCAGCCTACTGATATTCTCTGCTATCATACATCATTAAGTCCAATTTTGGATGGCCTCCACCATGAGGGAAGGGGATGTATAAAAACTGACATATCTCTAAGTCCCATCAGTAACAAAGAGAGCGTGACAGATTTTCGACGTGAATTATTATGCGCCAGCGAGGCCAGAACAAGCTAACAAAAAAAAAACAAAACAGGGGGGTTGATTTAAATCGTGGAAGGAACTCATTGTGAATCATTTCCTTAATCTATACCTATCAGTAATGCCCAGCGTTTAGCTCACATGAAAACTAATGAGCTTTATTACAGAGGAAATTCTCCCTACAATTTATATGGAATATCAACCCCGCTTCGCAGAAGATAAAAGCCCAATTTCCATTCGTTAAGCACTGGACCCATAGAAAGATGCCAACAGCCTCACTCTGAGATATGGTCAGATCTCAGCCAATGTATTATCGCATAGGCTCCAGGGAATCAGTACAAGTGACCACTGATTATTATGACGGGTATATATATATAAAAAAAAAATTTAAAAAGAAGAGACTGTTGTTGGCTGACAGTCAAAATGTACATTCACGTTTTTGTGGCAGACCCGTAAGGGTTCTTGAAAGCATTTAGAGTGAATTTAGAAGGCTGGCGTTGGACCCTGTTGGAGGGACGAGGCATGACGCGTGAATGAGACCTCTGCTGGGAGCTAAGTGGCCATCAGCTGTTTGACTAGATGTCAACTAGGGGAAATGTAATGTCTCTTTCACATCCATCATTTTCCTGACAGTTCACAGATAAATGGATATCCCAGGCTAAGGAAAAGGAGTCATCTGCCCCACTCAACAGATGCCAAGTAAGAGTGATAAAGAGAGGAAAGAGAGAGAGAGAGAAAAGACTGCCCCATGACACATGACAGTCCTGTCATTTTAGAGTTGTCTGTCCCATTTTACACAGCAGTCAGACAAAACTGCAAAACTTCTCAAGTCATTTGTGAGAGAGAGAGAGAACACAACTTTTTCTGTTCAAACTTGATTGAAATACTTTGTCAGTTCGCTGGTTCTATGGTAAACTTCAAGCTCCCTGGCACTCCAGACATAAATACTGAATTGGTGGAGAATTTAAGATAACGCTGTCTTCAGAACAGTCAAGCGGCGAAGAATGCAGGTCTTTATTTGAGACAAATCCACACCACATGTGTTTATGTTCATGAGAAAGGTTGGTCTGCTTTACCTCAGAAGGCAATAATCAGACAGGAAGCCAAAGGCAGCCAAAAAAAAAAAAGGAAAAAAATCCTGGAGTTGGTGAGACGGGATAAGAGTTTCCTCTCCAAGTCAACTTCAGAGAAGCGAGTAACACTCCATTGGCTTGGGCAGCTTTAGGTCAACAATATTATCCATAGTGTTTGTATGGCCATTTTTTTAATTTCAAAGAATGAACGCATTAAAGTGCTCCAGATGTTTCTTTTGTGCTGGACTTTCAATGGGCCAATAGAGTCTCATATTTCGCACAAGAATAGAATTAGCTATAAAATTACAACTGGGAACCTGCACTGAAGAACTGAAAATATCCATTTTCCAGGTCAAAGAAACACATATAGTATGTGTGTTTTGAGGCCATGTTGAGATCTAGATCAGGTCACTCTCAAACACTATGATGTCTCTCTCTCCCTCTCCCTCTCTCTCTCTCTGCAGTAAGAGTGTGTCTCTCTTTGATAGGAACTGAAGTTTATAATAACCATAGTCTAGTGAGAGGCTGGGTGGTTGGAAGGAACAGCCAGAGCTGTGAAGAATATCGTCACTGCATGAATGTCTCGCTGTGCCTCATTTTGATAATTTGAAACACAACAATGTTTGATGCTTACAGATTTTTTTATGGGCTTTGACAGAAACATTCAAACCACCCACATGCTGTTTACAAACACTTCAAAAAATGACAGTGTGTTGAATGTGTAAAACTCTGTCCCCATTTACATAGACAGACAGATGTGAGGATCTGTGTTTTGTCACAACGCAAAAAAGGTGTGACAAGGTTTAGCAAGGAACTTTTTTGACTCTGGAATACATAAACTCTTGTTGAAAGACATGAGTCTTTGAGGTATTTCTTGAAATGTATTGATGATATATAATTTTTCTAACATTGTCATTCCGTTTACCGTGTCGGTAAGATCGAAAACGGCCTTAAGCATTACTAACATTAAACCTCCGTCGTTCGGTACCTTAATACACAAAAGCTTTATTTTTTTACCTGTGAAATACTGAAATCACGGCGAGTACGAAACAACCTCGTATCCGCGTAAAACAAGAACAGGCCCGTGCAGCCCTAATCAAAGCTGAATTACAACAAACTGAGAAAAACAGCCTCTTAAAATGCCAATCAAGCCGTTTTATTTGCACTTACCATCCTCGCCATACACTAAAGTGGAAAATATAAACCGGGCAGAGGACGGGGATTGTGGAGATGTAATTATTTTTAGCCGGACACACGAGCTGTGTGATTATCAATCCTCCACTAGCTCTCCGTGACATGCAGTCATTTCTGACACTCACACGTTTTCTGTCTCCGTTTCATAGGGTGAGAATTCTGCTTCATTAAATATTGAGCTGAATATCACGCAGCTTGGAGGTAAAGACCCTTCCCTTCTGCCTCGATGATGTCCACCTGCCCTGTAATTAATGAGGAACTGCCATTTACTTACAGCACTCCATCTTTATCTTTGATTTGCCTGTCAAAAGCTATTAAAAACAGACGCCGAATATCCGCGGAGAGAGGCGGCAGGAGGCCGTGTCTGAATTGAAGCAGCTTGATTTGTTTGGCATTTTGAGACTAGAAGCGAAGAACCAGAACAAAAGGAAAACATAAAACGAATGCAAGAGGCCCCAAAAATGAGCCCCGTGTTGTCGTTTATTTATGGAGGTGTGTTGTTTGTCCGTTCTTTCCGCAACGGTATTTCATTTTTGATGTCATAGTTAGCACGTGTTTTCGGAACAGGGGTTACAGATGGGAAAGGTCTCATCCGTTATTTCAGTAAACGTTACTACGCTTGGCCAAAAGCTAAGACTTGAATTCAAACATAAATATACATTTCAGTAACTCCTAAATTGACTAATGGGGTTTATCGAGAATGATTCACGAGGGAGGACATGTGCTTTCGATAGCAGAGACGGGAAGTTGAAAGTTAAAAAATGGTTTTGGTTTGTATAGCCTGTTTCTTTTGAGTTCTGGCCAAAGTGTAGCCATTCAGGCTAATGTTCCTGCTGACTGTCCAACTTTGTGGACTATAGACCAAACCATAACACCCAATAAAGCAATTCTAGACTACACATTTTGTTGTTTAAAATCTCTAACAGAGAGACTGGCATTATTTGCCGTATTTACTTTCAAAAATGCATCCATTAAGTCAATACAGATGTTACCATAATAGGTCACCAAAATTAGCAAATTGCTATTTGCATTCAAGCTAGATATTGATGTAACAAGCATTTCTGTACATTTGTAATGAGCTTATTTATTTATTTAAATACTTTAGACATCTGGCTAATGTAGAATGGAGGTCTTTGTTTAATCAGTACATTTGTTTAATATAGAAAATTTGTTTAAAACATAATTTCAACACAGGAACAAAAAAAAAGGGGGGGGGGGGGGGGGGCGGCGGGAAGAAATCTGCTGTCCCAGCATGCAGCGCAGCTCTGGCCCCGGTGTCTGTGACATCATCATTACAGGCCGTATCACTCAGCTGGGCCGGGCTGAGCAGCTGCAAGCCCTCACAGCTGTTTACCTTCACATCTCTGAGCTCTTCATCTCTCTCCCTTTCTTCTGATCTGATCGCCAGCCATTCTCTACGCTACGTTATCCACCCCCCTCTCTCTGTTTCTCTCTCTCTCTCTCTCTCTGGGGCAGTCACTGGCTCTTTTGTTAGCCATTTTGATATGTTTATTTACTGTGTGGATTTCTTTGATCCTGCTGGGAGCTGGAGGGGACAGAGAGAGAGAGGGTGCGATAGATGAGAGAAGTAAACAAGTGCAAAGTGCCACTTTTGTTCATGTTGAGATGAGACAGCTGGAGAAGAACAGGGCTGAAATGAGACTGGAACAGTTCTACATCACTGTTTTGTAAAGCAGTAGGCTGCCGGTTCCAAACTCACCAGTCTGGATCCAGAAGTTTACCTCACATCTGCACTGTTACAGACTCGGCTGCTTAATAATGAAGATGTGATGACGGGTAACACTATCTGTGAGCGTTGTATGCATATGGAATTACAAACGCATTTGAGACAGATTACAAAGCCTTCATCACACCTTATGTTGCATGCATAATATAAGTAATCGGACTGTCTCACAATCATATATATGCTATCTTATAACAAAATCTATATAAATCTTATACACTGTGTACACTTACTGCATGGTAACACGTGGGTCAAAAAATACATAAATAAATGTAAATATGATCTCTGATGAGCCTTATGACATTTTCATAAGAAATATTTCACATAATTATCGATTTTTCAAGCATTAATGTCAAATCAGCACTAACACATAGAGCTGGGCATCTAAAGTGTTACTTGGCACAGATATAAACCAACACTGGTTGGAATTTGCGAATATGACCTAAAATACAGTAATAATAAATAAATGACTCTTAAATGCAGGGGGTCAATTTTTTCCATTAGTAGCTCTTTTAATTACAGGAAGTAGTACTAAATGAAAATTAAAAGTGAACTAATTAAGAAAATGTTGTAAATTCAATTCAGGACGAAAACAAACAGCGCTATTGCTTTCACAGCACTTCCAAAGCAGAAAATCAAACTAACATTTGAAAAGGTGTACCAGAGTTACATACATTTTAATGCACTCTCTGACTCCTGTGAAGCGAAGCCGTTGGCCTATTTTCAAGAGACAAGACCAACAGACTGAGACAGACAAAACACTTCATAATTTAGAGCTGGCCCATATTAATAGTCGTCGATCAATAGATTAGAGATGATTTAATACTTACTTTCATATTATTGGCAGAGTGTGTTTCTTATTACTTTGGCTAATGGCCTAATCGGGCATCTTAAGATAAACGACCGAGGTTCTTGCACTGCATAGCATTTTCGTCTGCCTGTTTATTAGCCTAACATGGTGTATTTCAGAAAGATTATTTTCTCCTGAACAGTGATCAATTTTTCTTACAAATGTTGAGAAACTTTTCTGTTGTTCTGATCTACCATTCGGAGGCGTGGCGGTGTTTTGATTGGACGAGCTCTCGGTGATCTGATGAAGCATTTGATCATCGTATTGACTTAACAACCCTCTCTGTGGTCCTCATTTCACCCAGAGACAGGAAAATCTGACATGCTGGTATTTCAACTGATATTGACAGCTGAGATACAAATACATGCAAACCACACACGCATACACACACACACGCATGCACACACGCGCACACACATACTCGAATCAGCCGGACAAATAATTTCAGCCAAAAGTAAAAACTGCCCAACAGGAGGACAGCTTAAGTTGGCTCAGGTGATCTGGTTAACTGGAGAAATCTTGTGTCTTGGATGAACTTCACTGACCTCATTAAAAGGTCATGGTAGAACACAGCTGGAGAAAGAAGTGAACTGGTTTTATCTGCCGGTGAATGTTGCCACAGAAAACATTCCTGTCTAAGCATGTTCTCGGCCGATAACCCCAGGTCTCTGAACCTCAGCAATAGCTCCAGTAACAATTCATACATCTGTCAGAGAGGGTCTGATCTCTTTCCACAGAACATCACAAGGAGATAAAGCAGGACATTAGCAAAAAGTAAAAATGCAGACAAGGCCTGAAGTCAAGAGTTCACCCTCTCAGTGTCTCTGGTCATTGATTCTGAATGAGGCTTAATACCATCAGTAGCTTATTGAATTTTTTTTTTTTTTTTTACTTTTTACAGGAAAGAGTCGTTAAATAATTCAGAAATTCAACGTAGCAAAGGCATGCTCCAATTCAGACTGACACGTCAAGACTATAATCTGCTCTACAGCAGTGTAGAATAGATCAAACGTGCCTTCTGATATAAATAATAGGTCTGAAATATTACTGTTTACTGTGTTTTGTGATAAGCGCATTTCGAAGCAAACTGTCCTGAGAGAGCAGATTGTCCTTAGAGCAGATGTTCCCCAGGCTACCATCTCTGTCCTGTCAGACATGAAGGACTTGACCAAAAAAGATAAACAGCCGGATTCCACGGGACCGACTCCCTTTAGTCTGTGTGAAGCGGCCCATGCTCTGTGCATAAGATTAGTTCAACTCAAAGCCTGTCACGGGGATCTTTAATGTGTTTTTGTTCCCTGAAAACCTTCATTTATTTAAGAAATATTTCTCTCATTACGGCAATCTGAGGTTAAACGTGGACAGGGGTCTTGGCGTAATTTTCGAGAATGCTTTATTTATGCATCATATTTGGGAGCCAATCGGCTGGCTTCCTCGTTCGTTGGCTGAATTCTCTTAGCTTCAACGGCGCACTTGTCCTTTGACATTTACACAACAATTCAGTACATCCTTGTCATGCATTTATGCATTAATTCTTTCATAGCTCCTTTCATGAATACCAATGCAATGGTGACCTGTCCTATCTAACCAATGTGGTTTACGGAAAATTTGCCATAGCTTTTGATACCTGGCCCTCTCTCATGCATACGCATCATAGCGATGATAACCAAAGGCTGCGACTCTGATTACCACGAATGATGAGAAATTGGAAAGGCTGACTTCGCTTTGCATTCTAAGAGTTTCATTTAAACGGATCAAAATGCAATTTGATCCCATCCATGGATCAAACCGCAGGGCGGACAAACGCCGACATTTTTTTTTTTTTTTTTGGCGAAGTATTCGTAGTCAAATTTTTGGACTATCGGTGTGCCCGGGTTTACTGGCAACACCTGCAGCTGGCCACATTAAACATGACCATATGTTTATCATGTATTACAGGCCTGATGCATAAACAGCGTTGGAGGTAAGTCCCTATATGTTGACCCAGAGCAAATATACGTACATGGATACCGTCTGGTCTGCTTGCACACATTGGTCATATTTGAGGAGCATTAATCCATTTTATCTTTATGACGTACCCCAATATGTAAGAGATGGTGTTGCATCCGACAAATCCGAAAACCAAACACTTTATACAATAAAATACAATCCTATAGATGTGTGTTTGTGTGTGTGTGTGTGTGTGTGTGAGAGAGAGAGAGAGAGATTACTGTCTGTCCGTTTCGCCATCTGCTGAAAGAATGGCGGACGGTCTCTGTTGTTCGTTTCATTCCAAAATAAAGGCTGTTTATGTCCATCTGTACACTTTTCTAGTATCCTATTAATATGAGTATGTTACATTGTTGTAAGGATTTATTTTGTCTGTCAAAAGTACAGTAACTCACTGAAAGCATTACCTCAGAAAGGTCTAAATTCTGACTGATTCCTGTATCACTTGTTGAATCATTTACTCCTATCCATAGTGTTCTCTCATGCCACTGCATATTTAATTAATATAAGAGGAGAGATTTCCTGAAGGAAACTCTGTCACTTCTAGTGATGGCGTAAACACTGAACCATCAGAGCTTTGAATGAAGGTATGAAATATGGACATCTGAGGGATATCATTTCACTTGTTGATTATTTTGCAAATGTTCCATGCAGATTAAATAAGCCATCTAACCTTGGAGTATTTCTGAGGACCAGGGGCGACTCACATGTCCCCCGCTGAGTTTTCAGCAACCTTGTATGTCAAATTGAACTCTGAATATTTTTCCAAGGTAGCCTCTGTCTTTGTTTATTCTTTTGTGTACAGTGATGTCTTTGTCAGTTATTCTGACTTATAACATATGTTGAAAGAAACAATTTATTTCCATGGACACTACACACAAAAAAAAAAAATGCCTTGGAAAAAAAATATGGAGAGTTGAAGAAATCAAATAAGGTTTACTCTCTGGGAAAACAGTGAAGATGTATATAAAAAGTCTGAAGTTCACACAGCATTGAGCAACTGTAGTGAAGGGAGAGAAAAAATCATATTATCAAAACAGTTTCAATGCCATATGGTATGTATTTACATTCTCCTCATACAGATTATTTGACTGTTTTAGTTCGAACTCTGCACATTTGTTCCACCTTCCCCAGGGGTACGTTCCGTTTCGTGACTGCTTTGGGGTAAACTTGGTTTCTTCTGTTTTTTTTCCCCCTACCTTCTCTCATTAACTCTATTTCATCATTTTTATTTATTTTATTTTTTTTTTTTAGAATCATTTGTATCCATGGTGCAGCTCTTCGCCCCGTAACCGTCGGTTTATTAAACACTTCTACCTTTTCCCTCCTCTCTTTGTCCGTAGTTTTCAGTTCCAACAGCGCTAAAGCTTTTGATCACATTAAGTTCTTTGAAAGGCTAAGTTTAAAAAAAAAAATGACAGTGACCTCAGCCGTGCCTAAAGCTATTGATTAGCATTGCGCACAAGACTCGTAAAGGTGTCAGGGGATTTTTGAAACGGATACCGATTGTACTTGGTAAGCTATCTGACTGTCCTCCCTGCGTTTGAAGGTAAAAGGCCTGACTTTGAACTGTCATATATTCGAATGAGGTGTCATATCACATGTCACAGAGACCCTGCATGCAGTCCAGGTGAGATAACCTCTTCTTTGACCTTTCTCACACCTCATTATTTAATTTTGACACATGAGTCAGACAACAGGTGTGTTCTCTTTTGTAGTGTCACCTTTGACCCTCTTCCATAAATAAATGCTTTTTCTTTAACCAAAGCAGTAGCTGTACACTCCAGTCCAGGTGAGAGCAGTTTAGATGGACGGGCCGCCATGTCTCTGTTGTTTTTCTTTCAGGAGTGAGCAGAATTCCTTTGAACCTGTATGAAAACCAGAGGCTTTGACTAAAGTGTACCACGTTCATTTCCAATGACATTGTCATAATTAAAGGTGTAATATTTTCAATGAAATTAGAAACTCGAAAGAGTTTTAGAGTCATAAAAATATGAATGATTTAAATGATACTTCCATAATGAGGTACCCCATGGGTGAGTGGCAAAATAGTGTTCTACTTTCAGTGATTTCTGGGTAACAGACATGGCTTCCAGGCATCTTGGGTTAGAGCAGCCTGGAGATGTGTATTTTCCTCTTATTTGAAGCCTGTCCTTCATTGTTTGGCAACAAATGTCACTTCTCTCTCGCTCCGTCTAGCGCAATCCTGCCTAGTTGCTGACAGATGTCGCATATTCATGAATATTCTGTGTGCCAGCAGCTCCTGACGTTGTCGACGCGTCTTTGATCTTCATTTCAAAAGAAAGTTCTGTGTGTCCGTGCCAGAAACTTTGTGTGACTCAGTGTACGTTCGCCCTGTGCAACCTGTTTGTTTTAGAAGCGTTACGGTTCTCTGTTCGTGAAAACACGAGGTCCTGACAGTTGCCTGCATTAGCGGGGAACTGTGTTACAGCTTTTGTTTCGTTCACTGCGAATCATGCTGGTTGGACAAATGCATTACCAACAGGGGTGAACAGACGTTAGTGAATGTGGGTTGTGATTAAGTTGCCCCAGGGTAGATAGAGTTTCCCATGTTTGAACAGACATGACGTATAGACTAAACGGGCTTCCAAAATAGATTCAGGAGAAATATATTCAAAAAATAGTACATTAGTGGGCTTTAAATATATGTGATTAAATAGAGATTCTATGGCGGGGTGACATGCGTCAATATTATTGGACACCTGCACCGTACAAAGCCACATTAATGTCAAAAACAAAGATATACACATGCATGATATCAAATTTAAACAGGTTTACCAACCCTGCCCATACAAACGAAATCAAATTACAAAACCAGGCCGAATAAAAATCCTTTGTCTTTGGCAGGCGAGACAGAATAATAATCCTCCGTGTTTCAGTTCTCGTCTTGAATGCGATTTGTGGTAGGAATTTCATTAAAGCCTGTTATGACAGCTTAAGCGTAAACACACTGATGCTGTACAGACGTTTATGCGGGCAGACCGCCTGAAAGCTTGTTTTGGTAATCTG
This sequence comes from Chanos chanos, assembly GCF_902362185.1. Taxonomy (NCBI): domain Eukaryota; kingdom Metazoa; phylum Chordata; class Actinopteri; order Gonorynchiformes; family Chanidae; genus Chanos; species Chanos chanos. The sequence goes on from NC_044502.1 coordinate 12,514,305, forward strand.
TTGTGGCGCTCACGACAGAAAACAAAAACAACAGAACTGTACAATACCTCTCAAACGAACAAAACAAGCAAGCGGCAAGTATCCAGAGAACAGCTCGCTAAAGGACGGCGGTAGCGTTCTCTGTGCACTGTGACACTTTCCCATTAAAAACAATGAAACCACCACCATCTGTAGTCTGGGAGAACCTAGTCCTCTGACAGTGGTCCCTCTTGACCTCTGTGAAAAAAAAAAAACCCCAGCCAGAGTCTCATTCACAGACTAAGCTTTTTCAGTCGTTTGTGGTCCTCCACTCCGCGTAATGATATAGGTTTCTTTCAACGCTCCCACTGAGCGGCAGACCGGTCTCAGAACTCTTTTGTTGGGCTCAGCGGATGGAGGAGTATCCTCTTCCAAGCTGTAGCGAAGAGGAGTGAAGGAGGCCCTCTCAGGCTGACCTCTCCATTCCTGCCCGATCTCCTCTCTGTCTCTCAGGAGACACAAGCTCCAGGCCTGCCCCCCCCCCCCCCCCCCCCCCGCCCCCCCCCCCCCCTCAGCCCGAACCCTCCGTCTTTGATTAATCTGCTCATTACTACGCACTTAAAGGAACACTTCCCCCCCTACACTCCCACTGCAGATCAGCCTTTGAATCAACAGATGAATTCCATATTAAACAATTCCACAGTTTTATTTATTTATTTATTTATTTTTGGGTAATGTGATGAATTTCATGCAGTCATGTGTCGTGCATTAATTTTTAAGTAATTAAGCAATAATATAATTGAGTGTTGTATCTGATAATAGCGAAATTCAGGCGTAAAATTGAAATGTGAAGAATTCAGTTGTAACCGACATCACAGAATCAGTGTTTTTATTGAGCCCAAAGAGAGAATGTGCCAATTTGCAGACACCGGGGGGGGTTGGAATCGTCTCCGAGGGATCCGTTGGCAGTGTAAGGCCCAGGTTCTATTTTGACCCCTAAAACCGATGAGAAAACTGAGACTGGAAGTGAGATGATATGGTCCTTCACTAAAACCCCTTCAGCATTCAGCGCCCTTGTCACACAATGCAGACTCCGTCGACCCTATTTACAGCCAAAGAGCTGGGAGGTGGGGGGATGGGGGGGGGGGCGGCAATCAGCAGACGTCTAAGCATATGCTTCTTATCTTCCTCCTCTTCCTCCTCACTGCAGTCGAAGAAAAAAAGCAAAAGAGTTTTTTTGGCAGAGCTGAAGTTTGCCTGCGAGAAAATAGACTGCGAACCGAAGCCAAGGGTTGAAAGAAAAGTTCATTATTTTTCCTGGAGCCATCTTTATGCACTGTAAAATGTTATCAAGTGGTTTGTTAATGTTTTTTTTTTTTTCTTTTCCTTTTTGCCTTGAGTGAAGGAAAGCATTCTAAGAAACCACGAGGACCTGGGATGAGCAGACTGAGTTGAATTAAAAAAAATAAAAATAAAATTCGATCAGAATAAAGATGTTTGAATTCTGATCAGATACTAAAAAAAAACAAACAAACAACAACAAAAACAAAAGAATATGTTCAGCGGAACATCAGCACATAACATCATCCGGCTCATTCAATGTCTATCTCTCAGTGTCTCAGAGGCCTATGACTCTCCTACGTGTAGTCACTCAAAATCCCATCCTTTTCCCTCACTGATGGATATCCAGGTCTGTTCTCTCCTGCACTGTAGCACCAAACACAGTCTACACAATCTGGCAAATCTGTGACATAGTGATGAATGGTCCTGTCTTTGTTGGTATGTTTGTAGACTTGGGCATTTCTAAACCATGTGTCACGAAAGGTTGATTTAGCACTGCAAAAAAAAAAATGTGTCGAATGAAAGGGGGGGGGGGGGATCCTTCTTCAGGATTAACAGGCTGTTTGACCTTAGCCTGGTTCCTCCAAAACATGCCATGTTTTAATTGGTGCTGGCAGAACGTGGGATGTCTGTGCTAACGACGCGGACTAATTTAGCAAGTGTGTTAACACTGGCATGACACTGGCCCAAGTAGACCACAGAAAGAATGAAGTGGTCTCCTTATGGAGACAGATGTTTGGCAAAGAGCAACCAGCTACTTACCATCCTGCTGTTATCCACAGGAGGATATTGTACGCAGAACACATGGGGAGACACACACACACACTCGCGCGCCCGTGTATACACATATGTACTAGTACATATGCTATAAATTCACGAACACATGAGTAGGTATATGGACACACATATAGATGCACACATTGCAAACACACATACACACACGTGCACACATACATGCGCGCACACACACACACACATGCACACAGATGCATACACACATATATTAATATGCCCAAGTGTACACTCATGTACTCACACTCACACATGCGTACTCACATGCACTCACACAAACACACACATACACACATACACACACACACACACACACAAGATAATGGAAAAGAAATGTCTTTTCTTTAAAATATGAACATCAAAAGCAATAAGGCAGACAGAATGATTCAGCTGTGTAGTTTGGAAATTTTGTGAAGAAACTGAATAGACACATTTTCTGACTATTCCGTTCGGTCCTTTCCTTTCAGCTTTTGAGTCTGTCGATAGAGCTCTCTCTCTCTCTCTCTCTCTCTCTCTCTCTCTCTCTCTCTCTCTCTCTCTCTCTCTCTATCTCTCGTCTTCCTGCGCATAAGCACAGGGGATAATGTTTCATATAATGACAACCACCAACCACATGGAGAGGAGCGCTTCTTTGAAAACAATCAAAAAGTGGCAAATCTTGAAACAGGAGCTTCATGAATAAAACATAGGCTGGTAATGGGATGTTATGGAGACAGAGAAAGAAGAGGAGAAGGGGCTTTTGCTTTGTTTTTTTTTTTTGTTGTTTTTTTTTTTTTTCTCCCCCCCCCCCCCAGCACTCCCTGCTAGCTGTTGGAAACGCTGGCGGCTGTTTGCTCCTCGCCCCGGGCTTTCGCCTTTCAAAGCCATAATGAAGATCTTGTGCTGACAGGGAGCTCTCACTGAGCAGCATCTGTAGCCCATGCTCAGGCTTTTTTTTTTTTCTCTCTTTTTTTTTTTTTACGGCCACTGTAAAAACGAATATATTACGGCCGTAACCTCGGTGAAGACGGAGAAGCCGCCGCGTACCGCGCCTGCAACCGTTTCCCATAAGTGCTTGCTTATTTCCACTCATTAATCTAATGAAGAGCATGCATTTACAGTCAATGATGTGCTCGTTAAAGGGCTGGAGAGCAAAAACCAGCCATCCAATCAAACTGTTTGGACTTTTTGATTGACAGAAGCGTAGCTCTAAAAATCTAGGGTGATCATTTTGATTTTTTTTTTTTTTTTAATGGGTTCTCTGACTGTTTCCAAATTGGATCACTGACACGTTTATGATAAAGAAAGATGTACTGTATCTATATTCATGAGACATGTCACATAACTGAACTATAAAGCTTCTATTGTCTTAATTTATATGTATACCTTAACCCCGTTCTGTAATGTGTTGTCAAAATCAGTCAGTGTTTGAATTCATTAAGTCCTGTCAATTAAGTCGACAGTATGCAACCTTCTTTGGGTTTCCACTAAAAGATAATTGTAAAATATTTTAAACAGCGCTACGCTAACTGTATTTTGTCCTGTTTATACAAACACTAAACTTAAGGGTTTTTGAAGCGCAAGAGTAATTGTTCTTTTGCATAGACTTAATGACATGCCCACTTTAATTGCCTCTTTATAAGTGTTCTATTTGGATAAGGCTTGTTGAATTATTTATAAATGAGCTCTTCATCATTGAAAGTACATGCTATATACAGTTTACAGCATATAAGATTCCTGGGGGCAAAAGAGAAGGTAAACAGAGTGTAAAAAAAGTCATTTTGCTTCCTCGTGTAAACTCATCAAGGCTGTCAAATAAACACCATTCTCCTTAGAGGTAAATGTCACTAAACAACGATGAAAGATTTTTCTAATCCCCTCTAGCTTTGGCATAATTGCACAAACAAAAAATGATGGCCAAGGGGAGGCCTTCTGTGTTTTTGATAAATAAAAGATCAGTGTAAACTTCAAGTCAACTGTCATTAAGAAACGGCCATCACAAACTCCTTACATCCTCCTCATCAAAAGAGCGAAAGAGGGTTGAACAGGATTACTCATACAACAACGCTGTAGTTATTTGTTGTGAAAATAAAATACTTTTTTTTTTTTTTCTTTCCAAACCCACGCACATATGCAAAACCAGAGATACTTATACACTCATGCACACCTTTAGAACCACAAATAGTCAATGTTTTTCACCATCATATTTAAACGGACAGAAGCCATTGCAAGCCTCATTTCTTTTCCCATTTTAAAGTGAAATGTTATTTTAATGACTTAATTATGTGAGGTAATAAGAGTGATACCATTTGAAATGCAGTCAGTCCTTAACTCAGTATGTCTGCTTCTAACAGAATGTTTCCTCATCTTTCACTTTCCAGCCATTTTTATGGCTGGAAATGTGTGTGTGGGAATGTATGGATGTGTGTGTGTGTGGGTGTCTGTGTGTGTGTCTGTGTCTTTGTCTGTGTCTGTGTGTGTGTGCATGTGTGCGTGTGTGCGTGTGCGTGTGTGCGTGTGTGTGTGTGTGACTGTGTGTGTGCACGCGTTTGGACACTCGTTTGGACACTCACTACAGTGAAAGTGTGTATGCTTGTGTGTGTGTGTGTGTATGCCTGTGTGTGTGTGTATGCCTGTGTGCATATTTGCTTGTGGTCATCACTAAAGTCCCTTGATATTTGGGTTTTATCTAATCTCTTGATTTCCTGTAATGGGGACATATGTCATCCTCTCTAAGAGCTGTCCCAACCTGTCCAAATACCACGTGTTTTTTTTTCTTTCTTTTTCTTTTTTATCATTCCCTTCCTATCATCTAATGGTCTAAATCATACAAAAAAGGTCAAAAAAAAAAAAGAAAAGAATGGATACATTTGAAAATGTCAGTAATGAAAACAAGGGTAGATGACTGGTGATTGATTTGCTTTTAGTGTGTTCATATTTTTGTTCAGGAATAATTCACCGGTTGTATGTCACGTTTTAAACACGACCATTTTTACTGGGTGCTCAAGAGAAATGAAGGTACACAATTCTGTTTACCATGCCATAAAAAAGAGGAGATAAACTGGAATTACAAGCAGAATCTCATGAAGAGATTGATTTATTACGGGTTTTTGCAAGTCTCTGACCACAGCAAACTGCACTTACAGACATACGCTGCACGAGATGAGCCAAACAGTATTTTGTGGACAGATGGAAAATTATTTTCTTTCTCTCCATTTGTACTTTTTTTTTTTTCCAAACTAATTGGCACACTTTTTTATTTTATCTCGTCTTTGGAAATATCTGGGAAACCTCCCCAACTGAGAGCTATGCCAACTCCGCATACACCAGACAAAGTTTCTAAATAGCCTTAAAGTTCAAGTTTTTCATCATAATGACCTTTAAAAATTGAATTTTTACTCATAAACAATGAAAATTATTCATCCTCACTCTCACACTCTCTCTCCCTCTCTCTCTCTCTCTCTCTCTCCCACACACACACACACACGTACAAACACAAACACACTCAGTCTATAAGCGGAAAGATCAGTCTTAACTCCTGTTCTAACACACATACACATGTACACATTCCTTTATATAACCATACCTGTCAGCGGTACACGTTTTCAGGGAAATGAATGCATTAATTCAGCGGGAATATTTTGTCATTACCATAGCTAAGTGTGAACAGGGGAACAGCAATGCTGGTAATGAACAGGGCAATTGTGAAGATTTTAATGGATGTTACAGCTTACGTATCTCACGTAGTGGAAAGAGGTGAAAAAAAAGGTCAGTGTTTCAGAGCTGCACTTTCTACACATGAAACAAAAAAAAAAAAAAAACTTTAACTACTCTGGTATGCTGTCCAAGTACTTTAAGTTGGTCATTTGCTGTTTGAATAATAAGTGCGCGTTAATGAGAATCGCTAGAATATGACCTTCTCGCAAATACGCCACATTTATATGCATAAAGACGTTTTAGGGCCAATTTTTTATAACATGAATATTCTTCTCCCTTTCTTCTGACATATCAATCACCAATACATGTTTGCAACTAAATCAGAGAAATTTCTGTATCCATCACTCTGCTAACAAGTTCGATTTGGGGGGTTCTTTAAGCTGGTTAGCTAGAGATAGAGGGCCCTGTGCTTATCTGTATTGCAGGCGAGAAAGACAGGAGTTACCTCTCTTATCCACATTATTTTTTTTTTTCATCCCCCCCCCCCCCCCCCCCCCCCCCCCCCCCAACCCCCCTACCCTTTTTTCTCCTCCCTCAGCAGTCTGAGTTACCAGAGAGGCTTAATAATATCCCAAAGGCACAGATGAAACGCTCTCTCCACTGACGCTGTTTACTGAGGATCCTGTTTGAAGTTCAGCTCGAGATGTCTTCATTTCTCTGGCAAAGGAATGTTCCAATGGCTGGAAACTGTCATTCAGACAGGGGGTCTGCAAAATATGAAAATGATAGATAATAAAATAAAATCGAAATATCTATTCGTGCTTTTTTTTTTTGTTCTACGCACGTAAGATACGGTCTCGGACTTGGACGGAGGGGGGGAAAAAAGGGGGGGGGGGGGATTGTTAAGTTTTATTTGAGGAGGTAAATTCAAAAGATGGATGTTTGAATCACATTTAGAATTTTGCTTGGTCATCATCATTTGTTTTATTCCATTTGTTCTCTCGCTCTCTCTCTCTCTCTCTCTGTTTCTCTAACAACATGTCTTTCCATCTTTCCACACATCCGTATGTATTTCAATCGGAATGAAAGATTACATGGCAGACATGACTGGCTGTACACTGGTAACAGTAGGGCAGTATACTCTTGGGTGTTTTAAAATCACCCTGTATGTTCCACTTGCTTGTGTAACTATACAGACAAGCTATCGCTATTTAATACTATTTATGTTACCTAAAGCTTTCGTGGTTTTTCTTATCTTAACCTCTAAAGATCTAACTAATCTGTCAAACAAACTCTAAACAAATGACAAATATTCAGTGAAATCCCACACCTGTGAGATCTCATTTTTTGTATGAGTTCATACTCAGAAATACCGTTCCCTAGAGAACTTCTAAGCAGGGTTTGGGTACTATTTTCAGTCTTTTTTCTTTTCTTTTTTTTTTGCAAGCTTTGCATTGTCTAATTGCCTTTGCACATCATGCTGCTAACTGTAAAGTCTACCTCTGCAGTAAACGTGGCACTTCATCCATCTGGTCATTGTCTGTGTATTTCACCTTGCAGAGTTCCTCTCCCAGTTAGTAGACGACCAAACGGGCGCTATAATCTAGTGGTTTCCCACATCTGTGGACTGTCTGCGTACACAACAACATTACAGTGGACTTGTCTAATGAGAACAGCGATACCGCGCTATAATCCCGGATAAAGGCCTTTGTTTATCTGCCCACATAAGAGGCCCCATTGATTCCTGTTCCTCAGAGTTGTTGTTGCTGGGTTGTTATGCTGTGGGCAGGGTGAAGTCCCTGCTGCTTAAATCACCGGATTTGCACCATTAAACTACTGTTCATTAATGTTAAGGCCATTTAAGGATGTTCATTCAGGGCCCATTCATAACACATGCCAGTCAATGGCTTTGTAACCTGTATTAGCTTACATTGGTCCGCAGCATTATTACTCATCATATGCATGTATTTTGTTTTGCTGGTAAGGCATAATTGTGTTGTGCTCTTCTGTTGGAAGTTTGTTGCAAGAAGGTGATGCAAGATAAAGTGTTTAACTGTAAACTGCTTAAGAAAACAGAAAATGTGGTTCACAAGAAAATGTTAATTTCACATAATCTATTTTTTTTTCCAGTTTAATTTGCCTCTATGGTTATAACTCCCACCCCCTCAATTTGTCAACAAACAGTGCTAGTTAGCCCGGATGATTGGAAAATATTCCCCGTATTATTCAACATTTTCTTGTTGTGAAGTTAAACTCATTATTCTCGCTAATTTTCTCATTAACTGTTGTAGAGATTTTTACTGAGCTGGGACCTGGGTGTAGGAGAGAGGTGAGATATATGTGATTAACAAGCTCCTTAGACCTTTATTAGCTACCCTGAGCTCTGGTTTACCTATTGTTAAAACATCAAAAGACAGTACAACATCAGAAATGCAATAGCTTAAAGATCACAAATCATACTAAATCATAATACGTATTGGAGCTTTAACAATGTGATCTCATGTAAAACATCTCATAATCTTTGATTTAGATCAATGTGACAGCAACGGATTTTCATCTGTTATCATTTTGCTCAGGTCAGCGGAAATTTATGTAACCATTACCCAGTCTCATGAAACAGACGTCAGAAATTGACTGTTAACGTGAGCGTTTGATGAGGTTGCATTTCCATGCTCTGTCCATTTGAGGCTGCTGTTTCTTCCCTCCCTGTTCTCATTTACATTTTGAACATGATCTGATGGATGACGCTTTGTTTCACAATGCTACGTGCTAATGTCTTTACCTCTGAATTTGTCATGGTGGTGGTTTAGACCAGGTTTTGGGTTCAAAAAATTAACTTGTCATACGACTTTTTGACTTACATTTCATCCAATAATGAAATGAACACGTCATGTCCTACACGTTGACATTTTTCCAAAAGTCAGTATTGCATTTTTTTTTTAACGGAGACCACATTACTAAGTACATTCGAGATTTTATAGACGCATACACTTGGAGTGTGTATTTTATAGAAACGTGTACCTAGAGTATATATTTTACAGAAACATCTACCTATTGTGGACACTTCAAGTCATGTCAAATAACTCACAGGACTAGACAAAAGACAGAAAATAAAAAGAAGAAAGAGTCCTCATTCACCCTTCTTCTTCTTCTTTCAGCCTTTTGGCTTACTCTCTGTCTTCTCTTTTTATCTGGCCCATAAAGTCAGTTCATTGAGCATGTTTTCACCTGTCGCTCTGTCATTGAAGACTCAGGAAGTATATGTTCTGAGGTAACTAGTCTTGGCTGGGAGTGAGAAGGAGACACGGGGTCAACGTAGTGGCAATGCTGAGCTTTCAGACAGGGAAGGGAGAGCAAGGCCGACAGCCCCTCTGATTAAAGACACCACGTCAAGCTGGATACAGAAGGGAAGCATGAAAGCAGCAGTCAAACTGTCAGCCAAGTCGTAAAATAGCGACCACTTCGCTGAAGGACACTGCTCACCCTGTCTGACAGCTCTCTCTCTCTCTCTCTCTCTCTCTCTCTTTCTCTTCCACTGTCTCTCTCTCTTCTTTTCTTTTGTCTTTCAACATCTCGCATCCTTCAAGCAAAAGGGGTTTGGTTAGGCTGCAGTACAATCATTTATTCTTTGATCCATTTCATTAAACACGTCTCCTTTGTGGAGATTTACAGTACTGGATTTATCTCTTTTTATCAAAGTCACCCTCGGTGAAATAACTTTACTAATTGTCTGATGTGTCTCTCTACAGACACATAATCAATGTCCTAGGGCACGGCTGTGTTTTGAAATTATCAAACAAACTAAACGTAAATAATTAATAGTGCCATTCCTCAAGTTTCAATGTGACCCCAACATTTTCTTCTTGGACCCTATCTTTCTTTTTTTTTTTTTCCTCATTCTGTAATGCCTTTTCCTCTTTTGACCTGCATTCTTGCTTTTATATTGTTTTCTCGTCCTCTGTCAGCGTTGAATTGGATCCAGAAGTTTCTCTGCTTCTCTGGCAGACGGCTGTGGGATGTGTCAGATGACTCCTAGGAGACCAGCAACACCATGAAATGGTCTCATAAATTCAAACTGTGTGACTCTCACTAATTGGTGACCCTTCCAAAGTCCATGATTTGTAAGATACATTAATGTGTGTGGAATACGATTATTTTACCGAAGAAATCATTCTGTCCCGCAATGGATATCATTTACGTCTCACAGGAGTAGGTTTAAATTTTCCCCCTCGTGTCATATTTGGTAAAATAGGATTTTGAATGGATGGAAATTGTTTGTTTGGTTTTATTTATTTTATATATATATATATATATATATATATATATATATATATTTATTTATTTATTTGCTTCACGTCTCTTTTGTGTAGAAAGACCGTGAAAAAGAATGTATTTAAATGGGTTATGTAAAAATAGTAATGTCAGACTTTCATTTCAATGTATTGTTTCTATGATGACACTGACTCATTGCTTAGGTGATCAAAGTGCAATACATAACACTGAGTAATATTTTAATCTCAGATATCCCTAGTGGTAGCTGACTCTGGGCTGTGCTTCTGGTAGATGTTTGCCTGAGTTAGAGTAAGAGATACCAGCAGACATGCTTAATAGTGTTCAGCACTCATTGCCATAACATCCAGAGGGCAAATCCAAATTGTCTCAATTAAGCAGGGACACTGGACCCATAGATATAATGACTTCCTTCTGGCCACCGGGCATATCCGCAGTGGGTGTCCATATCTTATTATACCATTCACCTAAATATTTAAATCAGGATTCAAGCATGTCGATTAAATGGAAAAACACAAAGTTTCTATCTGAATTTGCATCCTCATCATTTTAGTACTGTTGATTCTTTGGCTTCATTGAGTTCATGTTCAAAATGTCCAGCTATTCAATTTAGCTGGTCATTTTGGAGACAAACTATTTTGACAATGTTTTAAAGCAAATATAATATGTGAAGATGTGGACTAATCATAAGCTATGTATCTTGGACTGACATCCACCAATCAGCAGTGTGAATGGTTTTAGCAGACATTACCATACTAGTCAAATTCGTTTACCATAACACAGGAGGATATTTCCTAATCAGACATATTTCAAACCTCCAGAGATGGGCATAAAAACATCAATCTCAATAGTTCTGAGTAGGATCATCCCTGTCTTATAGATCTAATGTCATCCAGTCTAATGCTGATTTATTGGCATTCTGACTCTATTGTTCTTTGACAGGGCCTTTCAATATATAGATGTATAAAGACCCTAGAGGCAGTATTCATTCTTTCTCGACTTGATCCGGTGTCAAATGAGATGATGGATGGATGGATGGATGGATGGATGGATAGATAGATAGGTAGAAGGATGGGGAGATTTGTGAGAAGAATATAAAAGCTCCTCAGCGATTCTCTCTTACTCCTGGGAGACAACTCTCTTACTCCTTACCCTTTATAAAAGGAGGCTTGTGGAGAAAGCTGTTGGATAGCAGGAACAATACAAAAGCAGAAGACCATGCCATATCCTGCTGAGACCACTGCTGCTAAAGCCTGGCAAATCAGGCAGGAACAAGGGCTCCCACATTCCCATTAAAGCTTAGATTTTAGCTTTGCCAAGCCATGGCTTGTGTTAAAGAAAAAATATATGAAGGTGAAGCATATCTCTTGATTGAAAATTTCCACGAGATGGATCAAGTCTGAATTTGCTTCCTTTTCTTACTCATGTGAATCAGAAAAGAGAAGGAGTTTTTAAGCATGTGTATTATCACGGCTCCTTGAATCGGAATATCTATTCAGTGATTTGATTACATTGGAAAAAGTGTTTCTTTAATCCTGAATTACTTATATTGCAATGTTTACAGTCTAATTAAAGTCTTTGTTATTACAGTGAACTACATAATTACACTATGATGAAGTGAGTTTACTCAAGAGGTTGGGTGTTATTGCGGCTGTTGTCTGGACGTGTTGTTGGTTGGCATTGTGAATGCTCTGTTGTGATGTAATTCCAATCCTTGCAGGTACAAAGTGGATCTGCTTAGGGTTCATCTAGTTGGCTAAATAAACCAACATTTGACAGATAAAAGAAAGAATTTAGTATGGTTTATGGAATTAAACAGTATGTCTGCAACCAAGAAAATAGTCCAGTATTCCCAGGGGGTACCATTAGCAGGTAATTATTATCCAAATGTTCCTTAAAACTTGGACAAAAAGCATGCAGATTCATATCAATAGCAGTTTGGTCTGAACATCTAAGGAACATTTGATGTTATGCTCTTTCAGTTGTGGTTTTAAACTCACTAACACCATGGCTGAATCATAGATTGACTTTGCACATGGCGTGTCCCTGTTTTTCACAGGTTGCAAAATCTCCTACAGAAAATATAACACGGTTTATCTTTACCGCGAAGTCATGTTTAAAGTGCTAATGCTTAAAGGTCGAGTCGTGCTTTGCGTGGCATCTGCGACGTTCGCGGCGTGCATCGTCGCTTTGCGGTCCCCCGCAGGTACTGCACGTGTCACGAGGCCAGTGGTCGGTGACTGAAAAGAGCGGACAGGGACCTTGTCATACAATCTGAATTAGAAAACAGTGTGAAATCAGTACCTTATCGACTCGCCTACCAAACCTTTCGCAGCAAATGAAAATGCATCAGTACTGCAGAGGTTCTGTTTGCACCATGAACACCAGAGATGCTGCAGACAATGCAGCCACTATACATCAAATCTTCAGCTTTCCCCTCACAAAAGGTTCTGCTCCTTAAGCTTATGTTCTTTTCAGAGAAAGAAAATCAGATGTTACGTACACAAAGACAGGCTGTTATCCTGTCATAATAAGCCTAGATTAGCCCTTTCAATGCTGCAGAGACAGAAAGGCTGGACAATAGAGCTCCCTGAGGTGGAAATGCCTCTTGTGCTGTGAGGTTGGTACTCTGCGTCGTCATTAACGGGGCCTTGAAACAAGAATACTGACAAGACCCTGACACTTCAGGGAGCGTTCGCGAAGCAAACGAGTCATCATCGCGTCTCACTTTTCTATGTGGTTTAATAAAAAATGAGTTTATTGCTACTGTCATATTCATCTGAAGGGCTTTATCTGCGAAATGAAATCGACTGTCGGAGGAGGACACCTGATTCCCGACGGAGGCACGGAATGACTGGGGGTTTTTTTGTTTGAGAGAGGGGAGCGAATCTTTGGCTTGCTTTTATTGCCTTCTGAATGCAGATGTGTGGTTGTGCATATGATCTGTAAGCTGTTCTAAAGCAGACTGGTTTATCTGGGGAGGAGGTGGATAGGACTTGTGTTGTGGATGTGAATACGCTTTTGGCTAGCTGGTCAGTTCTCTAATGATAAGCCTTTCCAGACAGGCTGGTGGCAGGGGGGATCAGCGCCATGCTGTGTCTGGTGCCATCGTGTGAGCCCTTCTCCCTAATTATCCCATGATTCACCTGGAGAGAACAAGACAGAACGCAGTCAAAGAGTAGGAAGAAATATGAGGGGTTTGAATTTCTCTCTCTCTCTCTCTCTCTCTCTCTCTCTGAGAGTGCTTGTGGGGTGAGTCGATACCCAGTTAAGGCTCCATTTAGGGCTGATGCACCTTGGAGACAAGACTTGTAGAGTGGGGGGTCCTGAGATGTGTGCAGCTGACAGAGATGAATGGTGTTGAGCTATGCAGCCAGCAAGGACAAAGGGACACGCAGGCAGGCAGTGCATGGGAGCTCGGAGGCCTCTGTTCTCCAATCACAGCCCTTATAACCTACATCATCTGTGGGAGTTGATTTCTCTGTTAGGAGGTGAGAGAGAGAGAGAGAGAAGAAGAGTGTGGAAGGAGGAGGAGGAGGAGAAAAAGGAGGGAGGGAGGAGGCCAAATTTGCTGATGAAGTGCGGGCCTCGTTTTCCGACACCTCCTATTTTGTCACCACGCCGGAGCGACTGAATTATTCATCGTCGGGAAACAGCTAAGCCACTTCTCGGCTGTCAATTACACTACTATCATCCCCGCAGTGCAAGAGAGGTGTGAGTGAAACGATGAAGTGATACAGCCACTGAATATTTGAGCTCTGACCGACAAATCGATAAGAAGCTGTTCGTCCCTGATGCGGATGGAGTTTGTGTCAAGTATCCGCTTTGAGCTCGGAAGAGGAGAGCGGTGTCGGTCACAGCTGCATTCTGAACTGGAGGGCCTGATTGAGACACGAGATGTAAACAGAAAACCGCACGTGTTTCAGAAGAGTCCAAATCTGCATAAATGAAAAAGGATTAAGATTGAACAGATGGCAAGAGAAACTCAACCCCACAAACACATAGCGTGCACTCTTCAGTAAATTGATACATACCAAAAAAAAACAAAAAAAAAAACAAAATCAGAACTGCCTCTCAATGTAACATGACATCATCATAATCTTGCCAAATTCTTCAGCTCGACCTTCCAAAGCTATAGGAAACGAGTAATGTACAGGGAGAATCTTCTAGAAGAAAAGACTAAATTGTTTAAAGGTCATATGTAAAAGAAGAAAAGGGACAATGCCATCAGTCATTGTCAGAGTGAATGGAAGCTACATTTGGGACATTTTTGAATATTCTGTTTTAGCGTGAGTCACTGTATCATCAATTCTGAAAAATAAACTCCGAGCAACCCAAAACAATGCAGTCCGAGGAGCCATCTAGTTACCAACTCATCTACGTTTCACTTATCTTCATAAATTCTCTTTTTTTTTTGAGAACTATTAGTGAATGTCTAGACCGACCGTTGCAAAAAGATGTACCCCGGGTTAAAGACAATCCATCACTGAGGACAATAACAGAAGAAGCAAGAAACCGTTGCGTATGAGAACAAAACGGTTTCAGAGATGATCAACCTAAGCTGAAACTTGGAAAGCACTCTGTCTGTTCTTTTTTTCCCTCAGTTGCAGCTGCAAATTTTAACCTTGACCAAGGTCACTGAAAAAAAAAAAATAATTGAAACAAATTCCTTTACAACATTCTTAATATGTTTTTTTCTTTCTTTTTTTTTTTTACAGATTGGGGAGTGTTTTCCTACCGTCTCTTATAAATAAGTATATCAGCCAATGATTCTTCTGCTACACCTCCTCTGCCCAGTGTTCTACATCACTGACTAAATCAATCAAAAGAAGACTTTGCCTCCAAAGTCATTAAGACATTCCCATCACCAGAGGAGACAGAAACAAAAGCTATGTGCTATCTGTTTAGGATTATGGTGCAGCCAAAAGAAATGATCTCCAAAATATTATTTATTGCTTAAAATAATAAGTCTCTGTTTAAACGATATACAAACAAAAGCAAAACATTGGTTTGCCTCTCAGGCAGACCATCCTTAACAAATCCAGTCAAAATGTGAGATTTGCACAGTTGGTAGTGGATTGTGGGGCCCGTATTTTTTTGGCTGACGGCAAATAAAGACAGATTTCGTATTTTTCAAATAATCCAAATGTCATCATTGCCTCAAGCATGTCCAAGTTAAAATAAATAAATAAGAATAAAATAAAATAAAAAAAACATGAAAATGGTCCAACCCACCCAAACTTCATATCAGATTTAAGTTTTCAAAGTTTGTCTGATTTTTTTTTTTTTTCCTCATTTTGAGGGTGAAGATTTTGGAAGTTTCCATTTGTCTGCGTCAGAGCCTTGTCTGTCCTTTTCCAAGTGTGAAGACCAGGCTGATAATATGCTTTATAACACTCCGAGATGATTTCTTGGCTGCTCTGAGGAAGTGCTGTTGTGGTAGGATGTAGGTAGGATCTAGCTACCAGCCGCTCTCACCTCCCACTAAACACCTTCTCCCAGGAAAATAATTCAGCAACTTCACATTTACAATCTTAATGGGAAATAATCCTTCTTAAATCAACACTAATGTGAATTATAATAACTACCAGGAAATATAAAATTAGGCTCACGTCATGGGAAATCGGTGGAAAAGAACAGAACGTTGCATCGTGCACAATAAGTGCAGAATTCTGGGAGGAAAAAAAAATAGTTTGTTATTTGTTGTTTGTTGTCCTTTATTAACAAATGTTACGTAATCGAGTTGCATAATCCTGTTGTTTTGTCGTTTGGGGTTTTTATTTTTGGATCTTTGTCTATTTTGTACTTCAGTGTACTGGTCTTTCCCTCTGCCTCTGATCTGGTCCACTGCGAGTTGCATGAGTTGCTCACTTGCTATTTTTTGTTTTGTTTTGTTTTGCTATATGTATCCTGACATGTCTTCATAAAACGATATTATGCTGCAACCTGTGCTGGACATGGTGACTAAGGAGACGGGTAATTAAAAAGTTGGAAGTCCAAATTTACTTATTCGTAGTTACATTTGTTGTGTTTTTCCCTACTGATGTAACATCTCTAAAAATGAATTGCGCTGTCACTTGCAATACTTTTTTGTTTTGTTTTGTTATAAGTACCCTGAAATGTCTGCATGAAATGTTATTATGTCAAAACCTGTGCTCAACATGGCACCCATAAGACAAGAAAGAAAGCTAATTAACTTGCTGAAAGTCCAAATTTACTTATTTCCAGCTACATTCTAATTATAAATGTGTTGCAGATGGCACAAACTTTCAAAGCGTCTCATGGAACACACAGAGGGCTCACTAAATATAATGTGCTGCTTTTTTTTGGTTGTTTTTTGTCATTTCTTTGCGCCCCCTCCCACCCCACCCCCCCTTTCCCTGGCTTTTCTGAGGGAAAATTCAGTGTGACATTGCAGCACCACATGACCTTGCACCACCTGACCTTGACTACTAGTGTCACCAGATTCAAATTCGTGGGCTCTTCACATATGACTACAATTTAGAGCTTCTGTTTTCTTTTCTTGTGTTTCTCACAAGAGGTTACGACTGTTATCATCAGTTGAATCTCCCCTGGACTTCTCTAATGGGTATTAGGACTGCATGTTTGTCTAGATATGCTTTATCCCCTCATCACAATCAGACGTGGCATTTCTCAGGAGAGTTTGGGATAGGAGACTCTTATCTGATTTTGTGAATTTGTGTTCATTTGATTTTTACTTGTTTGTTTGTTTTGTTTTGTTATGTTTTGTTTTATATTTTCTTTTGATCATGCAAATTGCACGTAGCTGAATTTTATACACTGTTTTTATTTTCAAAGCCTCTTGTATAAAAGCGACATTGTTCTTGCAAACTTCCAAAACTACAATTTCTTTTGTTATTTCCTCTGTGATTGTGGGTTTTTTTTCTTTTTCAAAGAAAATAATTCTTGTTTTGGTCATTTCCATAGCATAATGGCTCTTGATTGATTTGACTGCCTTCAACACCAAATTATTTAACTAGTCTCGTTTTATCCACAGGCCCCCTCCTCATACGCCACTCTGTTTAAATAATGATGCCCTTACCAGCTTATCAGCGCATATTACTTTTGTTTTATGGACTGACTTTCCATATTTCTCAGTCCATTCGTCTTTCTGTAAAAGCTCCAATTTTCCTCATAAGCAAAGTGTCTGTTTTAAGGACTGTTTAATCTCATCTGGCCGCTATCTGTGAGGGAGCGCCATTCCGGACTTCGATACAGCCGCGTGAATGCTTTTAAGCATCAAGACAGGCTGGTCTGGATTTTATGAATAAACACTGCGGTGCTACGTTGACTGCTCCCCTTTATCATAACTGACACAAACGCATTTGAAAACCATGTACCCCTATGACTCGCCACTGTTTTCATTTCTGCCGTAATCCAGGAGAAATAAGACAGATGTTTTCCGATCGGCCCTTCATGATTTGCTGTAGCGTGTTAGGTATCTGACAGAATTTGGGAAGCAGAGTTAATACGGTCACTGATTTTCTTACAGGCATTTCATCGTTTAGCTCCGATCATGTCTATAAAAATATGAGTAATACAAGCTGTGATTCTCTGCTCGATCTGACATTTCACATTGCAAGGGCTTGTTAAAGCCCTTGGTGTGAACAAGAGTGGATGTACAACTCTATGCTATGTGTCACTCAACACGGAATGAGGTTAGAGGTTTGTGTGCCAGCTGTCCGCTAAATTTCCTCTCCCACGGATAGTCATTTATCACGTTGCCATGGCGATGGGACCAAAATGATGTCACAAACATTCATCCATCATGTCTGAAGGCCAGAAATGTACCTGCGTGAAGAGCAAGTGCGACGACTCGCATGCTAGTGTACATATATCCTACGCTGTCAAGCACCACTGTTTCTCATACACGAACCTTTTGTGTCTCTCGCATTTAAAAGCACTGTCCATTTCAAAGGACTGTGCATGTGTGTGTGTGTGCATGTGTGTGTGTGTGTGTGTGTTTGGGTGTCTCTGGCCTGAATCTCCATGGCTGAATACATCTTTACACAGTATCTTGAACTAGTATACCTCCTCCCATAGGTCACCTGAGAGATCAAAAGCACAACGGACGTCTCGACTGCCGAGCCTCTCTGGGTGATAGGAGCCAGAACTAACAGGTGGGCACCAGACCCCGGATAAAAGAGACTTTGTACCGAACACAAGATGGATGCGTGGAGTCAGAGAGAGAGAGAGAGAGACAGAGAGAGAGAGAGAGAGAGAGAGAGAGAGAGAGAGAGAGAGAGAGCACAACACAAAAAAGAAAGAAATTCTTGAATGCCTGAAGGAAAAGTTGTAGAGTGAAAAAAAAGAGCAGCCATTGAGGACATAGCTTTGCAGCGTGACAGAATGATGAAAACAGATAACTAACTAACTAGCTAACTAACTAACTAACTTATTAACTTACTAATGACCTAACTAACTGAATAAATAAAAGAGGAAGACCTTTTGGTGTAAGTAACATATACAGTAATCTGTCCAACCCATAGCAACCACAAAATATGTTTCATATAATAATACTGAGTAATGCCAAATTTTTCAGCAAGTGTTATTCCAGTAATTTCCTAATAGTGAGACCTGACAGTGTATGTCATATGACCTGCTCCTGCAGTCTATCAGTGAGAAATGAAACCCGTTTAACCGCATAGGTGACATTGGAGTGTTAAGAGTGGTCTAAGGGAGTAATTGTTTAAGATACAAAAGGTGAATTTATTATCTTTCATTTTTCATATGGTAGCGTTTAAGGTCAAAACGTATGGATTGACTTTCATCCTCTGTGCCGTAGGACTCTTTTATTTTTCAGAGGCGCACACACACGAGAACGAGATTTCATCACGACCGCGCGATGACACCGAAGGCACCGAAGCGACAATTTCTCCGGCACGCAGGGAACTCAAACTAAATCCTTAATTTCTCAAAAAAAAAAAAAAAGAATTCTCTGAAGCGTCGGGCAAAGCTCCGGGCACGTGGGCTCTGGCAAAAATGAAAACTTGATAAATAAGGTTTAAAGTTGCCCGTATAAATCTTTTATTTGGTTCCGTGCTTTAAGAATTGATGAATCCGTTTTCCCGCGAGAACCCACTGTTCCTCAAAGCGGTGCGCAGGGGGAAAAGTAATGAAGTAGAAGAAGCAGAACTCACTTATTAAAACAATGTTGAAAATAAATCAGTCCGTAAAAAAAAAAAAAAAAAAAAAAACCTGGATGACATCTTAGCTCAGCAGGGTCACAAAACATATGGCACCATTACTCAAAGAGTCTTTGGAGGGCTTTATTCTCTCTGTATTGTATTATTTTCAAGACTCCCGCAGTTGGTATCATTATGGTGTTTAAAAAGAGGATATGATTATCTTTTTTTCTTCTTCTTCTTCTTACTCCACCCCCACCCTTTTCAGAACTTACTCAATTAACTTTAAAAAATATTGAAAATCTGTCGAGCGTAGCTTAGTGGAAAATTGTTGAGTTGTTTTTTTTTTTTTTTTTTTGGTTGTTGGGGTTTTTTTTTTTCTTTTCGTTCTTTGTCTTTTTCTCTTTTTTTCTTGGGTAAATTATGTAATTATACAAATAAGTGCAGCCTGTGTCAAAGCTAAAAGCTCATGATGGATGTTTCACATGCCCGGAAGCTGTCGTTCGAGTACGCGGAACATTCTGGACACTCTTGGGATGAGCGCCGGGTTGCTGATAGCCTACTGGCTCTGTTTTCGCGTGTTTGTCCGATGTAAATTTAGTGCTGACTCCAGCTACAGAGACGGCAAGGGGTGGAAAAAAAAAAGAAAAAAAAAAAGGGTTAGCCTTCCACGTGATTAATGGCTTATATGTGAAGAATCAATAAATGTAAATCAAATGTGTAAAACTCTTTGAGAGCATCAGATTGGTCCCCTGTGATGGCATGTGAGTGCCTCCGGCTTTGACCCAGAACTACGCTGCCCTCTCACTGTGTCTGTTATCATTAGCTGAAACAGATTCGCATGAATGGTTTTAGGTGGTCTTCCACAGAGCACAACCATTCTCCTGAATGACTGTGCTTTACTAGACAGTATTTAGAGACTTGTCAGATTCTTGAGTGGCTGGATCAGATGCATTTGTAGAAGGGGTGAAGAAAAGGGTCTCCTTATCCAGCCACCCTAAAAAAGAGCGTTCCCTGCTGCTGTTATGAGGACGTAAAGTTATATATAACTCAGTTTTCTTGTCCTAAAATCCGAAAGGAGTCCCAAAATAGTTCTACAGTGAATTAACACAACATTGTGATTTTTTTTTTCTTTCTTTGGTTTGCATGGAAAGAGTCCAGAGAGACTAAGATTTGGATTCAGTGGGGAAAATGATGTGAATAGAACATTACAAGAGTCCTGCATTACAAAGAGAGAGAGAGGGTTCTAATAATAAATGGTATAAAACTACAAGCGTTTCGGTAAACATTTTTTGTAAGAACTCTGTGCTTGAAACTAATCAACATCAAGCCCTTTTCCCAAGAGGATGACAATAATAGCCATCGTGGGCTGTGCCAAATCTGAGGAAAATGAAATATAGATTGTGTTGTTCACAAAAATATGATGAAATTTTGTTTTCTAAAGATGTCTGAAAAGTCAAAGTCACTCAACCATAAGTAGCGGTTATAGCACAATAAAGAACATTATGTTTCTGTGGTGGTATCTTACAATTTTTCATTTGTTTTCCTTACACTTTATCTTTCTGAAGATAATTTATATTATGCAAATATGTATATCCATTCAAGACTTCCATACTAATACATATCTGGCCCCAAACTCTAAAGACAGAGCACACAGTACCTCTCTCCAGTTTATGCTCCTTAAATGAGACTCATCAGTTCAAACTTGGGATGGAAGTCATTACCACTTTGTGTGTATTTGACTACTAGATCAGAGGGATGTGCTTGGGGGGTGAGGGAAGGGAGACTGGGTTCAGAGGGGTGATTATGGACGTTTGGATTGGGTCTGTAAAAAGGAAGCCCTGCTCTATAGTTTGGGTTTGGGGGGACTTGTGTTGTGTGGTTGTATGGAGATTGGCAGGGCATCGAGATACCTCCGGCATTAGGCCAGAGCAGCCTGCCAGACGCTGTGTCATGATGAATTGGTGCAGTGACTGAGTGCTGGAGTCAAACTGTGTGTGCCCTGAAACTTCAAATACACACAAACACACACACACACATACACACACACACACACACACACACACACACATGCACACACACACACACACACACACACACAAACACAAACTCACACATTACATGCATGCATGCACCACACCCCCACATTCACACACTTGCACCCAAACAAGCATATACACACATATGAATCCACAAACACACCACCATTAGCAGACTCTTTTGCAAAGGGAAGGTGTTATATTCATATTCCAAAAGTAAATCAAGGCCTCCTGTATCTCTCTAAACAACCTCACGTATGATGGATGGATGGATGGATGGATGGATGCATGCATGCATGCATGGGTACAGTGTACCAGTATATAAACCATATCTTTGTGTTGCCAAGGTCCATTGACACGCTGAGCCAAATGCTTACATAAATACTTGATATCTATTGGGATGTTCATTAATATTCATGATGTATGTAGAAGAATGTAGCTTCTCTCCTGCTTAGTCTCATTAGAGCATAGTGACATGAATGTGGGGTTAACATGAACGACACTTGTGTGAAGCAAACAGATTTCATTCCTCTGTACATTAGCAGGCAAATGCATTCACATTTACGTGACGCCCACCAAAAACTGCTACAGCCGTACTTGTTGCATCGATTTGGAACGCATAATAATACTTACATAACGGTAATTATATGTAATGTGCTACCATTTCTCAACAGAAAAGATAAAACAGTAGAGCAGCACTTCTGAAAATAGCTTGATGAGTAGATGAGCACACGTTTACAGGCAGCACAGTTTCATTGCAGATATATCAAAAATCTAGGAACCCAGATACTGCAATATTAGGCTTTTTTTCGACACAGAACCTTTTTTTCCCTCGTCTTCTGTGCACAGTTCAGAATTCAATTATAAAAACGAATGGAGGAGAAGCTGTCAGTAACAGAATCCTGCCCAAGAATTCACGCAAAGGATAAATTTCAGACAAGATCGCCACGAAAGAAAATTGGTCCAGGAAAACAGTCTTGTGATGTTAGCTTAGCTTCCCTTCAGTTTATCCACCTTGCCTTGTGTTCTCAGGGCAACAGTTGTGTGTGGGCGTAACCCCAGTCCTCATTGAATCATTTGGCTCTAACTCCTCAACCTTGTCTCCCTAGCAACAATGGATCGTGTTTCATGATACTTAGCAAACACATTTAAAGTGGCAGAAGGGGGGGGGGGCGGGGGGGGGTTGAGGGGGGGGGTGGACAATGTTTATAAAAATGCATGGAACATGAAATCAATATTCTGCTTTGGCAGAGGAGTTTATCCACACTGTTGTTTGCCATGGCGACGTGGTCACAAGGTCACCTGTTCTGACATTCATCATAGGGGCCAATGGCCGGCTGGGAGCCAGTCGGCCCAATGGAGAAACTTCTGCTACAGCATAGAGCAACAGTGGCTATCAGGGGAGAGTAGGAAGGATTGTGGAGATAGGAGGAAGAATTGACAGTAGAATTGACAGATACAGGGAAAAAGCAAATGAGTCCAGTAGAGAGGGATTTCCTGAGTTTAGTAATAGCCTTGGAAATGGTAAATGGTGTAGATAGGTACAAAGTACATCATTTTAAGTAGAT
The DNA here is from genome assembly GCF_902362185.1 of Chanos chanos. NCBI lineage: Eukaryota > Metazoa > Chordata > Actinopteri > Gonorynchiformes > Chanidae > Chanos > Chanos chanos. The sequence goes on from NC_044502.1 coordinate 12,537,075, forward strand.
CAGTGTTAAATTGACTCCAAAAGAGTTATATCAAGTTTGAGGTTGTCTGTTTGATCTCATTACCATTGACAGTGAAACCATGTGAACTCTCTCAGTGTCAGTTTAACACTGACACATTTCTTGTGCAGCTGATCGGACAACATTTTAAGAGAAGCCATTTTGCCTGAAAATCTATTGGTTGAATTTTCTGCTCTCTTGGATGTATCCTTCAGGAGGACAGATTTGGTTGGCAGAATGGTACAGTAGGTTTAAACATATCCTAGTTCTATGCTGCATGCAACAACATGGACCTATACCACCCTTCCATCCCCTCCTTTAAAAAAGACAAAAAAGAAATTCACGAGACAATAAAAACAGGTGACAATATTTAGAGATTTATGGCGTCACAGACATACTGATAGCAAAAAGGACATAAATATCTGAAATGATATAGATCAAACCCGACCGAGAGTTTATATCTCCAAAATACAATTCGGTCTTTAATCAGTTCGCCCGTGGTAATCACTCACGCTTTAAACATCAATAACACTTTGCGTTTCCCACTGTCCTACAGAGCACATAGGGCTTCTTTCAATTTTCAAATCGTCTCATATTGTGCAGCAATGTCAAACAGGAGTGGATTGAGAGTTAATCATTTTGAGATTGCTGGGAGATTGCGGCGTGACTAATTTTTCTCTGTACCGTGGGTGATTAATGGGGAGTCCCAGAGGTCAGAGAAGATAAGAGTTGGCTGTTGTGTGGGGCTCCTTGTGAGGATAATGTTGGCTGGTCTTATCAAGGGCGTGATAGAGAGCAGGAAGCTCCTGGGTCCTGCACTCCACATGGTCATATCATCATACATCAACAGCCCAAATCGGCAACTGGAATCACCCCCTCCCCTCCCACCCAAGCACCCCCCCCCACTCCGCTTCCCCCTCCCCCCGCCAGACATTCCATGACCGCAGTTTTTAAGAAGAGGAACGAGTCACGTGACAACATATTCCGATTTCCCAGAGCAAAGATTTCTCTAGATTACTTGTGAACCTATAGACAGACAGAGAGAGAAAGAGTGAGAGACTTTTGGCTGAGCAAAGGATCCACAAAATGTTCTCGCTATCTACAATAATCACCCTCATTTCTCACCAGCAGAATGCTCGCATAACGCTTGTCCACCCCTCAGCCCCCCACCCACCATCACCCACCTCCCTCTCTCTCTCCATAATTACTCTCAAGTAGCACTAACACAATACCTAAATCAGAGAGTTTCCTACCTGCTAGACACTGACATCTGATGGTTAAATGTGGTAAATTAATTTCCCTAGATCACCCCCGGCCTCTGTCAGAGTCTGACAGAGTTAAAGACTTTCTGCGGTTGGGACAGAGAGGCACTCTTTTTCTTTCTGTCTGCCTTCCTCTGAATGACTGAATCGGGCAGTAATGGTAAATTGAAGGACTGGCGGGTAGAAATGCTATGTCTCCATTAACAGTACACTGATGCATGATGTACTATGCAAGAAGACAGAGTTACGCCACCATGACCTGCTGTTCAGATCCATTCACAACAGTGTTTCCTATTGAAAGAAATATACTGGGTGTATGGATCGAGAATTTAAAAGTTTAATAGTTAAAAGTTTAATAGTTGTTTCAGTCATTACAAACTTAGCAGTTTATGTTGCTTCTGTTATTGGTTAGTATCTTTTCTCCACATTTGAGAAGCGTATCTTAACAACAGGTAACTCTTAAGGTGGTAGATCATCAATATTTAGGATGTTGTCATTCAGGTTTAAGGGTGATTTGACAGGCAGCACTTATTTTATCAAAGGCGAAGATTAACATCAAAAATGATCAGGTCCTTTCTGAACTAAGAGCTCATCATGCAAAGTTCCTCTACACAATAGCCACATTAAAGCATCCCAAATGGCGCAAGAGTGAAAATTGTCTATTTTTTTTTTTTCATTGTACCAGTAGAAATAATGATCATTATTTCCACTTATGACTCAGAGTTCTCTGCCTCACAGTAGCATACGGATTATTCCAAACCATCTTTTTCTTTTTTTTTTTTCTTATTTCCCCTTAAATGACAGGAAAAAAAAAAAACATCAGGCTCAGACGGATGGTCTCTGATTGCGTCCGCAGAATTACCATGGGGACAGTTTCTCTCCATGCACAGCATTTGAGCCCACCGATGTTTGATGATTAGGGTGAACCAGTAGGTTTAAAGGCATCCAGTTTGAAGTAATTTTAATTACTTTAGCAGAACGTGAGACAGGCGAGAGAATCCCCGTGTGCTTTGCTGAATGGCATTGCGCATTTGGAGATCATTCTAGACAAAACGTCGAATTAATGACAATTAACAGGAATCGTGCAGCTCTGGCTCTCTCGTATTATGTGTGTGTCCACAGGCGTCGGTGAGAGCAAGAGGGTGCATTTGGAACAACTGGAGAATCTTCTAATTAGACCCAGCATGGCCTTCACTCTGCCACATTGAGGTTTGTTTCACTCCATGCCCAATTATTTTAATCCCCCGATTGCTGCTGTACGGTCCAGTCAGTATGGCAGCTATCTGAGCTCATAATGCTTCGAGTCAAGAACCAGAGATGGATGTGTGGATGTCTCAGCTGCCATTGCATTGGGCTTCTGCCCTAAGGCTTTGCTGTGCTGGACTGCCCCAGGCTCCAGCAGGGTTAGGAAGCCTAAAATAAGACGTCAAGGGATTTCAGACGCAGTTGTCAGCATTCTTAGTGGTCAGAACTCCCTCACGCCGACTCAGTGGATTATGGGAGCAAGAGGATCATTATTTACTGCAGTGGACAGCTTTGGGTGTCATTCGAGGTATAATGCAGACGTGTCTTGAAGCTCAAGGGTTGTCATATTGTTCTGAAGGTTTTTACTGATGAAGTTGAGGGGATAATCAAAAAAAAAAAATTCTGCTTAACATTTCACATGCTGATGGTAACTTGCTCTCACAGCATTTTGGGTGAAACCCTTCAGTATCTAGTCACGTGTCAAAACACCCCCGTAAATAATTCCATACCACTTTATTCTTCCACTCAGGAACGTGACTTTATACACGACTGTAACTCAAAACACCTCAAATCGTTTTGCTCTTAGAATGAACCATCTTATAATCATGAGTTGTCTGCACACATTTAAGTAAGACAAGCCCCCGCCCCCAACCCCTACCCCTGCCAAAAAAGAACCCCGTGCCCACTCATGGCGGGATGAAGTGTTGACAGTGTGAATTGTGAAACAGGATACCACATTGAATGGAAGCCTATCATCAACCCAAACAGTCGCTTTTGAAGGGCCCGCATCACTTGCACTTCCTCACTGGAAGAGGCTATTAGGGCTTTACCACTGCATTCTTCTATTATTGCAAACAGTATTGTGTTCCACACAATGGAACCATTCACTCTAACTCCTCCATCACAGACACTGTGTCACGTTTCCAAACCGCCTTATGTGTGGGAGATGACGGGACATGTTTATTGTTCTTAACATGGGTCAGGGACTGCGGGGCAGGTTCAAGCAGGATAAAATCAGAAATCCTGTTCACGGTTAGGAGTTTGTCTTCTGCAGGTGCTTTGGAAAACGGCTGAATCATAGCAACGAGACACTTCGACAGGTTATGCGTAAGCAACTCTTTGTTTTTATTGATGTGGTGTGCTGTAAGGGCACTGCATTGAAGAAAAACTGCAACACATCCATAGATGTTGATTTATTATGTCCAATGTTTTTGGAACCGAGACTCAGGCCTCGGTGCATACCCCAAGGATACGGACAATCGTTTCAGTTAAAACGGGAGAGCGTGATGAAGAAATTCCTAGTTGGATTCGGACCCAGCTCTCACAGCGACACGTAGCCTTAACACAGATGTATAGCTACTAAACAGAATAAATCATATAGACTGATGAGATTAACTGGATCTGGTGCCAGGAAAACAACTTAAAAAAATAAAACAGACTGAAACGCGGCCTCTTGACTTTAAGTAACCCCCAGACACAGATAAACCCAATGGACTCCACAGTCTGAGACACTTGCTCAAATTTTGCTAATAGATAAAGCTCTCTTTTAATTGATTGGTTGATACACTGAAATTGACTGCGAGTCCTCTGAAACAAGAGGTTACAACGCAATCGGAACAGAGTCTGAAGCCTCCAGACAGGACAAATGACAGGGATTAAGGATTGGGGAGAAAGCGTCTGCTGTCCTGAAAAAAGAACGTTGCCTCGTGATTGCTTTTGTGGCTGCAAATCGCATCAGAGAGTTCTGGAAATTCCACTGGTATAGCTAAAACGTTATTACGCACCTCTGTCTATGGAAATGCTGTCAGCTGTAGATATGATTGAAATTATGCGATTGTGAAGCTCGGAGCCGTGTGCTGTTGTGGGCGTCGCTGATACAATTTATCACTTTACAGCAAGAGACTCGCTAATCTGAAATTTCTCTGTGTGAATTAACGTGAAGAGTGCTTTTCCCCAATGGAGGACGGGTAGAAAAAAAAGAGAGAGAAAGAAAGAAAAAAAAAAAAAACATGGAAAACATTGGCGGAACACCTAAATCATCTGGTTCTCATTATATTCCACTACCTGATGCCAATGAAAGGAGGTAAAAATAAAGCAGGGATGGAAAAAACAGCAAGAGGATTATACACCTTAGATTAGATCTGTATTTCTTGGTTCCGTCTGATAACATGTTAGTATTCTTATCAGAGGCATCTTTTCATTGTTGATAGAATGGTCAAGGAGTCAAGAGGAGCTAAAAAAAAACAAAAACAAAAAAAAACAAGTGACATTGAAAATGTGAATGTCCTGAGCACCCCCCCCCCCCCTCTTCCCCCCGCCCCCACAACAAACCCCCCCCCCCCTCTCCTGTTCTTCATCTTAAAAGCCGCATGTAAATATTTTACTGTGCACAAGCTATCACTCCAAAATAAGCCATTAATCGAGTGGAGACTTGTTTGCCTAGAGTCCTTGTTTGTGGCGGGTAAACCGTGTTTGAATGAGACCTCCAAGGGCTTCTATAAAGTTGTTTTCAATTACAAAGCAATTTAAATGGTTTAGAATTGAGAGGACCAAGCACACAATCTTCCCAGCTCCTGTCTCACAAATTAAACAAGCTATAATCCTCTCAGCTATTTGCCACTGCCCTTGGACTTCATTTGTATAAAAATTCTATTAATTTCAAAATGCTCATCTGGCTAAGCTGTTCGTTCCCGAGGCGACGAGAGAAAAGAAAGTTGTCAACTTGGCATGTCCTCCTCTCTTCTGTGACCTATTTTCTCCTTTTTCCTTTTTTTTCCGGGAGAAAAGTTGGAAGGATGGGGTATTGGGTATGATCATATCAAAGCAGTGAATGTTACTGGCTCCTGTTTGAAGTTGAAGGAGACCTTCCTGTAGGACCCCCCGCAGGAGTCATCTGCAGACAGGTGCTGTTGGAGTCGGTTTGCCCTGTTTCTGCCCTTCAATAATGTAAGAACCACTCTCGGGGAACCTGACTCCTGTATGTCTTCGTCCATGTTGACAAAACCTGGCTTTGACCCCAACACTGACCGACGAGGCATCCGTCACACGGCGTGACCAAGGGGTCAGCTCTGTTGTCTGAGGTCAAAAGGCAGGAACCAGTGAGGGATATGACCAGAGAAGACAGTGAAGTACCATTGCAAAAACCACTGCAATCACAGTTTATTTTATCGTAGATTAAAGGAAATTGGGCTAACATGAAAGGGTCTGACTCTGATATAACCATTTGTTTTACTGTGAATCTTGTTCCTGCAAACCATTCTGTTGGCTGTCGAAAGGAGAAGGCCCAAAAAAAAAAAAACATTACATGAGAAAGATACCATCAGAAAGGCTGACTCAGATAAATGTTAAGTACCAATAACACGATTAGATGAAAAGAATGCTGTTCCTTTCATATACTCATATCAAAGACCTTATATTTTAGCCAGTAAAAAAAAAGTTACTGGGGGAATTTTATTAGTGATAACTGCATTCAGATTATTGTAGTACCACAACCATAAAGCGTCCTTGCAGAATTATAAAAAAAAAGGTTTAAGAGACAAGCGACCATTTAAAACAATAACTATCTCCATATGGAACTATGAAAGCAACGAGATTTAACATCCACTGTCCACTCAGGCTTGAGTAAGTGGTTTGAGCATGTTACTAAAACAAAGCCAAGAACTGCATATAGTCCCACTGTTCTCATGTAGCGAATGTAATTACTAGATGAGATAAGACTGTTTGAAATCCCGACGGTTACCATGGGGTACGTAAACGTGTTGACCTGCAGATTTAAGGTGACCCTCGTCTGGGGAGATGATCCTCTGCTTACCAGTCTCCTGTTTCCCCTTTGAGGCCATAAAGTACACATTAGCTGTGTAACCATCACTGCTCCGCTCTATGGGAAAATATAGGGAGAGGTGGGGTGGACACCATCTCTGGAACTCGTTTTCACGCTTGATTAAGAGGTTTTTACAGCCCAGTACAATGCACTTTCCCACAAAAGCTGGCACTAAGGCAAATATAGGTGGCATTTGCACGTACACACACACACACACACACACACACACACACGGGCAGTGTAGTTATGATGTGAAAAACCAGTCGAGTCTGCATTTTCTTCATCGTATTCCATTAAAGTAGTGTCTCAGTGCAGATAGATGGAGGATTTTTAAGATAGGCCACAATTATTTTGAACTAAAGCCTGTGACAGACTGGGGCTACTCTTTCCCCCATGGGTGGGGTCGCCTTACATGTAGATGGTTGGGTAATTCGTCATTACAGGATTAAAAAGGGAGAGTCTTGAAGGACTTGAGAGAGAGGAATTTAGCAAGTAATCTCTCTCTCCGCCACTCCAGTATTTTTTTTATCTCAAGATTATTTTGGATTTTGATCTACAGTTTTTCTGTATTTTTCTGTTGTTTCTGTGCTCAGTAAAGTTTTTTACTCTGAGGTGCACCCTCAGGTTTTGCACTTGTTTTTATTTCTATATAAACCTTTTTTGACCTGTTCTTCATCTCTCTGACTGTTTCTAGCCCACCTTAAACCTGGCCGTCGATGCTTACTATTCCCCACGGGAATTGCAAATCTCACAAATGCAAGACAAACCTACTTAGGATCTCTTTTTTAGATATGGAATCCGCTTCTGGAAGACATAGCTTATAAAAAGATCAGTTAGTATGAGCATGCTGGAGAAGGGTAAGGACACTCACATATTACATCAGCGAAAAAATTCACATATGACCTATTCAGACAGCGTCCGAATGAAATATGAAAAGAAATGTACAAAGCATTGTGAAAATTTCTAACCATTGATACAGCATTGGAGTGTGAAGATTAGGTACACTCCTTTAGCTGGTTGAAACCTGTCGAGAATGAAACGCAGTCTTGTCAGAGGTGTCCTCTATCAAGCTCCAGAATGGGGTTAAGTATATATTTACCGTGAGAACAGCAGTGGGTGGGAGTGGGGGGAGGTGAAGGTGGTGGGGAAGGGGGGGGGGGGGGGGGGGGTTGTTCTGCCAACAGCAGAGCTGAAAGTGCAACTGAAAGTTGATGGCTTATTTCCTCTCAATCCCTCGCTCCCTGCAGTGAGCGAAGATCTGTGCATCGTCCCCCCCCACGAGCATCTGTCCTGAGGGGTGAGAGCAAACAGATAACAGCATCACCTACACACAGCTACCATCACCAGACTCTACAACATGCAAATACTGTCTCTCTCAGGCATGCAGGTTTGTGTAAAACATTTGGAATTTATGGCACTGAAGGAGATGAAGATTAACAATTTGACAAAGCAGGGCCTTGGCAATTTATCAACATGTGCACCTGGTAGACATGTGTTAAGTTCTCTGGTTAAAAACATGTGTGCCGTGTGTCTGTGTGTGTGTGTGTGTGTGTGTGTGTGTGTGTTTGTGTGTGTGTGGTGTATTTCATCAAACTTGCAGGCCCATGTGGCGAGCACACGAAAGCAGGAGGTTCTCAAAACTGCCACTCTCAGAGGCCTTAGCCTTAAACGATCTCTGTTGTTGTTACTTACATGTTCCCTCCAGGACAGACCAATATTGCACGTAATTAGACCAATTTTCATAATCATTATCGCACCATCTCCAGGGATTTTGTGTGTGTGTGGGGGGGGAGCAGAGCTCGATAAAATCAAAGGTGATTTGTTCAGAGCTCCAGCAGTAATTCAGTTATTGACACATATTGCTTAAAAGATCATTACGCTGTAAAAAGCCTCCCTCACGTTAAGGATCCATCTTTATTATTAGTTGCAGAAAATGAAACCTGAAAGTACCCCCATTTCAAGCTAAGAATCACTTAAATCTCCATTAACTTCTCTTAGCACTGTTACTGTCAATGATCCAACTCTTGAGTATAAGATTATAAGAAAATGAAACCATACCAAGATTTTATATAGCTTATGAGTTGTCTGATGATTCTCACTGTTGGAATATTTCTGAGAAACCTACTGTGCAATGCTTGTACGTATTAAATTTTCTCCAGGTGCTACATGCGAAATTATGTCTCTTTTTTATGCTGTGACAAAATGATAATTACAGAAATTGTATTTTGTGATAGATAGCGTGTGGTTGATTACATATTAAAATGGAAAACAACTCATTTATTGTGTCTGTTTTTGTAATAGAAAAATTTGCATGTAGAAGTGTGATACTTTATTCCTTAATATGTGTGACGTGCCATCAAACTTTCCCTTTTAGTTGTTGTTGTTGTAACTATATAACGCAAAATCCAGCTGTAAATCTACAGAAAAGGCAGTGACTATTTTAACAGACATTGTGAGGTGCTGTGGTTTTTGCTCCACACTTGAATAAGGCAGCCTTGGTTTTCCTAGGGCGAAACATACGGCACTCTTGTCCTGGAAAAACAATCTTTATCCTTGTTGTAACGGTGTCAGAGCCAAGTCGTTCGCACAAAGACACTCTATACAGAGAAAGAAATGCCACTGCCTGTCTGATAATGGTCTCTTAATGGAGTGGCTTATCTCAAACTCTCCAGCCTGGAGGCCTTTCAAGAGGGCCAGCGCTGTGACGATCCTGTATCGTCTTACGCTAAAAAGGGCCCCCCACACGTAGCATTTAGCACACATGCTCGATTGATAAGAGATGTCCTCCCAGTCAGAGGTAACTGGGTAAGGAGTAAAGTGAGGGGATTGAATGTCTTTGGGTGTTAAAGCGTCCGGGACCTCCAGTGTCGCCCCCCCCCCCCCCACCCTCTCACCCACCTATTCATTACCCATCATCTGCTTGGAGTTCGGAGAGGTGGACGCTACAAGAGATGATTAGCCAGAGTTCAACCCATTCGCTTAAATGCACTTGATTAATCCGCGTAGTTTTCATTACATCACGTTTGCACTTATTTAACCTAATTATGTTGGTTATAGTCTTCTCATACATACAAATGGCTTTGTAAATGCAAAAGTTTGAGAAACACAAGCCTAAAGCAGGAACAAATATAATTGTGGTGCAGGGCTCTGTCATCATTTCCAGACATACCGTCAGGTCAGATAAGTTTAAGTGTGTTAAGCTACGAAGCTAGAAGCCGCAAAAGCACCGCATTCTTGAGTGCTCTAAAGTTTTCTGCTTGCCAAGTCCTGTTGTGCCCACAGGTGGATATGACTCAGAAATTCACAGTCATGTTGTATTAGTGCATTAAAAATAATGTCATCCTCTATCTTAAGCCTGCCTACAGCACAGATTTGAAATCACACACACACACACACATACACACACCTTCATGACAGCTTGTGACCTTCTCATAGTCCTCTTTGGTAAGAAAGAACTGGATTAAGTACTCCAGATTTCAGCCTTAAGGAGTTAATGAGAGATTTACACATCTGGACTGAAAATATGCTTTGTTTATAGAGACTAAAACACAGCAATATGATGTGGATGAACATGCATCTGGAAAGCAGTGAACACATTTACTTACAGAGTACAGCCAGTGTCTCTAAATGTGGTCCTGTTTTATTGCCAAGAATTATATTCACCAATTTATGCTATGGATCATTGTTCACTTTGCACAGATGGTAAATATGTAAACATATTTCCTTCATGTTTATACATATTTCCAACTGGGGAGGATTTCTGTGGAAAAGCACAGGAGCAGAGAGAGTTAGAGGCTTTCATTATACAGACACACACACACACATATTCATTTTGAGTGATTGTGAACTGGTAGGTTTCTCTCTGTGTGGCCCCGTTCTTGCATTGGGCATTTGTATCCCCCTTCTCACACACTTACACACCAGCCTGTAATTTGACATGCTGAGTTAAATGTCAAACTGAGTTAAACTCCCCTGTCCCTTCTCTCTCTCTCACACACACACATCACACACACACACACACACACGCATACCGCAATGGAAGAAAGTATAACTGTGTAAGGTCCCACAGTGGCAGCATAAATTAATCTATACACTCTAAATGAACAGAGGTGGAGAGGCAGAGGAAGTGGATGTGATTTAGTATCCTCTCTCAGGCCTGAGGGGTGGGAAATCTGGCACTAGCTTCTCCGTCCTTCAACTACTGTAACAGATCTGAATATTCAGTGTGACAAAAAGCCTTTTTGTTCTCAGAGAAAATAATAGTGATCAGCACTGTGGCAGACGACTGAATTAGAGGTTTTAGAGTTATGGCATAGTGGATATCTTCTAGTAAAACTTATTATTCTCCCTTTAAGTAGTCAGTAGATCATTATTTAATGTTTTAACTGTAATATAAATTCAGCTCTCTCTGAATTTATATTGCAGACAAAAATGGATACATGGTGTGTGAGAGATATAAATATTAAAACAGCAGTTTAGCCTCTAAAGTTTAATCATATATCTTGATTTGACTGTGCTCAGAGTGACAGAATTTGTGTGTGTGTGTGTGTGTGTGCGTGTGTGTGTGTGTGTGTGTGTGTGTGTGTGTGTGTGAGTGCGAATGAGAAGTTATGATGGGTGGTGTGTTATCTTTTCTTTGTTCTTGTCTCTCTCTCTTTCATCAGATCAGTTGAAACTGAATGAGAGATTGATGTCCTGCATAGTTTCAGCAGATAGATGTGATCAGTGTTCAGAATCTCTGAATGGATTTGTCATAGGAAGCTATGTATCTGTCTATATAATGAAAAGAAGTAAAGACCCAGTAGATCTATAATGTAAAAGTCTATTTTTCATATTGAATATTTAAGTTCTAGCATGCTTGTTTCATATTATAAATGATATTAGGACCATCCCCAATCCAAACCTTGACCTTGATTTCATGCAACCTTGTGTGAGGCATTTTTGATTGAAATGACATTTCTGAGAAAATGTAGAAAATTAAAGAACTAAGAGAGGATAAACAGTGGCCTCCAATGGAATGGGTGGGCCACTGCAGTAATGTCAAGTATTGACATTTTCCCACAATAGTATGTTGAATATTGAAGCTTGACTGTCATTATTTGAAGTTTACATCATGAGACCAGATAAATGCTCAACATTTATTTTTAAACCGGGTACGAACCATTTATAGAGACTGGCGTTTTTCAAACTGTTATTTTTCAGATGGAATCATTTCATGACACAATTATGACACCAGAAAGTTCTATGTCACCTCTTTATTTCATACCCCTATGGTAAATTGTTATTATACATACCCATGGCAACCTGAGCAAAAACCTTCACCTATTGCCATTCCATCAAACCACAAGGTAAACAGTACTCTTACAGAAGCAATCTAAGACAAATCCAACAACAGAATTGCAAATGAGTTTCACCGTGGAAAGACAGGGATTGTGAATAGCCTCCATAAATGCATGATTCTATTCTTTCAGAGGGAATATGCTCCATGATTTATAGCTTTACCTGTCACAAGTGGAACATTTTTAATCTTTTAAAGTCTCCTCTATCCCCACTTCCCCCTTCCCCCTCCACCCCCCAAAAAAATAAAGGCCACACTGTTCAGAAAATAAGATTTTTTTTTTTTTATTCCACCGCGAGAGAAAACATTTTTAACTGTAAATCAGTGATAAACATGTATTTCAAATTAGGCTTTTCAAGTTTTGAGTTGCTGCTGGCACATTTGTCGGCTTTAATACAAGTCTCTGATGTCACAGCTGACATTTTTGTAATGGAACATTACTGTGGTGTAACTCCTGCTCTACAAAGAGGACTAGCAAAAATCAACACAATGTTCCTTCAAACTCTACAACTCTCTCTACTTATACTGCCAGCAAATTAGCATTTCCCCACAACTCACGCTGAGAGACATGTTTAAAGTGATCATAATGCAGATTTTACTTTATATAAACAATGGTAACACAGGGAAGAAACTGACTGACAGACACAATGCTATAAAATCTGCAACAAATATCACTTTATATATCTCTCTGTAATTGCAGTTTAAATCATATGAAACGCTAAGCTAGTACATTTATAATGTAGCTAGCATAAAATTTAGTGTTTGTGAGTATTTTATTGAAATCGTTTTGTATAGGTACAAGTCAGCAGTGTACTTTATATCTGCAATACACGCAAACACCATACACAGATAAAGATGTAGCATTCAGAAGTCAGGTTTGCATCATCTTTTGTTCCCACGGCTGAGCCTTAGCATTATTTCCTACAAAACGCTAAGAAACTTATTTTCCACCCCAGTTTTATTTCAGTCGGTGAATATGCTGACCGTTAACAGATCACAGAGAGAGACGGAGAACCTGCTGCTGATTACCAGTGTGGCTGTGTTTTGCACAGGGGTTGGGTTCACGCAGGGTTGAAAGGGAAAGGCTGGATGCTAGCACCTCATCACACTAAATGTGCTGATTACCCTCCCCATGCCTTGCCCCATTCCGCCCTCCCTGCCGCATTTGCATATATTTAAATATCATATGTGCAGGTTAAGGGTGGCATAGCGCTAATTCGATAGCTCGAGCAAAGAGACAGGTTAAAGATGTTCCTTAAAACAGCAGTTTCCTCTTCACTCTCACTCACTCTCTCTCTCTCTCTCTCTCTCTCTTTCTCTCTTTCTCTCTTGTTTTAACAGGGTCAGCTTTCACATTTTCACATCATGCTTCACACGTGTGTAAATGTTATATATTTTGACACATTGCATGCACTCCTATCGGTTGCTTCATGTGTTTCAACTCTTGTTCACTGGTCCATACCTTCACACATACAGTGCTAGAGTGGTATGGCACTGCACGTGCTAAAAAAAATGTTTTTAATATTCTCCGACTCCACAGCATTGTCTGTGTGAACACGTGTGTAATTGGTTAGCGATTGCGCTAGACCCGATTTTGTGTTACACTCGCAGTTTTTCTTTATTGTCTCATTGGCTGTCATTTATACCCCAAATAAAAAGGTGGGTATTGCAGCACAGATGGCCTCTAATGGAATCCAATTTCTCCACACATGTCATCTGAGTCCTTATTCAATGTTAAATGTAATAAGTGAATAGGGAGAGAGGGATGAGAAAAGAGGGACAGGCTTTTGTCTCACCGACAAGCAACATGCATATGAAACCATGGAGCAGTGTATGGACTCGCACATATACTTACACAAACACAGAGAGAGAGAGAGAGAGAGAGAGAGAGAGTACAATAAAGCCCACATACACAAAATGAAATGGTCAAGATCAATTTTACTGTGTTAGTGAATATAGTGTTTCAGCAGTGGTGGTGGTGGCGGCAGTGTAGGTGTAGGTGTGAGCGTGCGTGCGTGTGTGTGTGTATGTGTGCGCGCGTGTGTGGTGTTGCTTCTCTGTGGCTGAGCCACACAGACACATTTTACTTTATTAAATCTCATCCCCAGCCAGAGAGGAGCTCCAAACGAGATTGTATGTGCTAATATTCTGAGGGACTGAGCAGACAGATAAAGCAAAGTTATGCTACAGGTCATCAGGATTCTGTATATCTGTGTGTTTTACACGCTGTAAACAGTGAGAATACACCATCAACACAGATCTTAGAGACAGTGACCTTGGAGACATTTTGTTTTATGTTTCTCTGCTGATATGATTTGGCACCTGCATTACATGTTGATTTTTTTTTTCCTTGAATGACTTTGTTTTTTTATGCATAGACTGGTAATGCAGAGGTGAATAGAGGAATAGAGATAGGAAACTGATTTTTATACAGACTGATCCTATATACTGGGCACATAATCCAACCCCCACCTATGGCTGCACACACACAAACACACACACACACACACACACACACACATACATATTTAAAAATGAGTAAACATTTAAAAGTAAAAAGTGTTCTACTTAGCCATAGATAAACATACTTTTTCATATGTTAATATACACTAATTCGTGTACAACACATTCGCAAATGTTAACTTAAAGAGGACATGAAATATGAGTTTTTAAGCATTAGCGCTCATTCACACTCTGTAGAAATGAACCCTTTTCATCTCGTGAAATCTTGTAACAAGTACCTTCAGCTGTCAATCACATGCTAACACCATAGCACTCATGCTGCATCTTTCATCTTTGAGGTTACTAAGAAACCATATATAATACATGGTTATTGTGATGTCAACCAAATTTACTTAAAATTCCAAAACGTTTCATGTCTTCTGCAAAGATATAACATTTTATTCCTGTTTAAAAACACCAAGTGTTTTCAGACACCATTTGCAAGTAAAATCTAATCTTTGAAGAGACATCTAGAGAATGTTATATCAACTGGGGATGTGTAATGTTGAATACTAATTCAGTCAGCCACAAAGGCCCTGTTCTATTACAGTGTAATATTTCAGTCTTATTGACCATACTCAAATGACACATCTGCGTGAATATCATTCATGCTATCATTTACCATTAACCCTTATCACAGCAGAGGCTCTTTGTTTTTTTCTTCTTCTTCCTTGGCATCTGCCCATTTAGAAATCACTCCATAATTGTGTCTGTTCTAATTGAGAGCTTTCGTGTAACATGTTATGAAAAGCATATAAAACGATTAGCAAACCATGTCAGCCGGCTGCACACCAAGCCAACAGGGATGGTATGAAATTATGAAAATAGCCGAGTACAATGCATTAGAGAACTTTCTCATCTCTTGCTGTTTGCCATCTAATACCCTCTAATTGTATTGGAGGGAAATATTGCTGTTTTGCACAGTTGTAATGAATGATTAAGCATTTGTACAACAAGGATTGCAGATATTGCTTTGCAGCAAAAGAAAAACTTTTCATATCCAAATCTGTTATTCGACATACATGGTAGCTGTCAAATCAAGAAGAAAAGCAAAATGAACAGATGCAAAGTCTCAACGTTTAAATATCATCGCGATAGCAAATGGAAAAACAAAAATGTCAAGCGGAATCGCTAAAAGGAAAAATAAATCCGAGCTTCGATGAAACAAATTGGCAGAAAAGTGCAATAGCATTCTGTTGTTTCATCTTGAAAGAGCAAAAAGGCAATTGGCATCACTTTGCAGGATTCAGAAGCACCGGGAAGTAAATAGATTAGCGACAGGGCGCCATTGAATCATCATCCTGGTCAATCATTCTAATGAATAGCATTACTATCTCTCTAGCGAGACTGCAGAAAGGCACACAGACAAACGTGATGGATTCTTCAAATGTAAAACCATCCGGCACATTTGTGATTCAGATCGACCCTTAGCTAGCATCCTGGGGTGTTTATTGAATTATATTTTCGCGCGAAAGTCATAGTGCCATTTTCGTCGTCTCGGAGAGTGAAAGAGGTAGACGGGGAAAAGCACCGATAAAATGACTTAAGTTAAACATTCCGCGCGCATCTGCCTTTTGATTGCGGCACCGAGGAGCACGTCATGTCTTTGACCTCGGCAATATGAGGGGTAAGGCTCTTGGCTGCCGAATAAGAGGATCTGAAGCGCAGGATGATTTAAATGAACTGATGAACAACACTCTCATTAGACACACAATCAAAAAATATTGGCCTTTGATGTTAGGTACCGGCCGCTATATACTCCATCCGGTGTAAGACTCTGAACTCCTGACCTTGCTTCAATGCTCTGATTCACAGATTCAAAACTCTTAAGATTTAGTGGGTTGTTCATTTATTCAGAGATTTAAAGTTTTATGGATTTGGTCATAGTAAAATAGAGTAGGGATCCAAAAGGCATTAGCATTCCCAAATTCAGGTAGCCTAACAGGAATTACCGCTGCATTGTTATATCAGCACTCAGCAGTTATTAGCAGCAGCTGAGTATTAAAATATGTCTAGAAGTAGAGCTTCTCCAATTCATTTGCTATATCTTCAGACATTTCAGTTAAAAAAAAAACAGTGAATTAATTCATGTCTTAAATAGGAAATATCCCATGACATCACACACTATTTTTCCCCCTAATCATCTGTGCTCTGAGCCAATCATTTCACTGTAATCATTCTGCTCATACATTGGAGCCAACCATGTCCTCTTCCTTCATGAATATTTATGAGCTAGTGCAATGCAGTCAAATCTCCTTTCCCTCCCTCAGGCTAGACTATTTGGACTTCATCAATATGTATTTCCAAGGACTTCTGGAAAAGACACTTCAAAAGCAAGTTCATCAGCGATTCCTTTTGTCTTTTTTGCCAGTCTTGAACCAGAGCCTAAACCATTCCCTTCTTTTTTCTATCATCTATCAATAAATTATACCACACTGAGATGACGGGTTGATATCTTACTCAAATGATCCAGTTCAGCCTATGTGTGCTTGTGTTGATCTGCCTTAGAGGATAACCAACCCCAATTACAGACCATAAAATCATACCATGTGAAGAAAGTCAAATGCACAGTAATTTGCCAGAAACAAATACAAGTTAAATCTGAGTACGGCGTAAAACATAAAATAAAATGACCCAAAGTCATTGTGGCGAGTCTTTGACAGCACAAAAAAAAGAAAAAGAAATGTCCTGCCCTTCAAGCTAGCTCTAATTAGTCACTGCTGACAGTTAAGTGGGACTCTGAGGTATCCACATACCTTTTTTCGAGAATCTAAAGCTTTTACAAATATATTCTAGACATATGGTAATAGCGTTTGCTTAAGAGAGCTTGTAACCTAAAAATCCACTTTAGAGGATTGAGGGGGGAGGGTCTTATAGTCAGGGGCTTAGCCCTAATCATTTCTGGTGGGCCTGTGAATAGAGGACTGTAAAAGTTCTGGTACTGAGTTTCTTTTTTTTTTTTTTTTTTGATGATGTTATAAGGACAGACAGTCTAGGAAACAAAGGTTGGTATGATAAATCGAAGGTCATCTTGCTTTATTAGGGGTAGTGAAGTTAAAAATGCATGAGTGAGCACAGATTCTGATTGATTGCATACAGAATGGGAAAGGCTCCCACCTCAGGTCTCGGTGGGTTTTGGCCTGGGGAACGATTCACACCACACCACCTGCAACTCTGCCCCAGGCTTCCTCCACCATGCATAATCCTCCCATCAGTTCAACCCAACCCAACAGCACAAACATCTCTGGAATACCTCCAAAAGCCAAGGAAGGACATAGTCTGTCTCTCTCTAACCTAGCTCTGTGTGTGTGTGTGTGTGTGTGTGTGTGTGTGTAGGTTGACTGTTTCAGAGACTATTTTGTAGCTAGAGCGAGTACTTAAGGCAGAACTCATGCAATGTTAAAATATATACACTGCTGACAAGTGTCACCTGCAGGTTAGGTTGGAACGGTCTGCTTTTAATGCTTAAGGTCTCCTGGAAGCTCAACTCTGGCTGAACTAAGTCTTGTCAGGTTCTCTGAAACTCATGTTTCACTCCCCAACTTCTGGACGCCAAAGTCCTAGAAGGAGAAAAGCATATTTTTGAATTCAAAAGAAGTATTCATTCATCATTCTGTTCAAAAAAAAAAAAAAAAAAAGACCACAGTTCAATGTCAAAGTTTTGTGTACTCCTACATCAGATGAACTTTCTCATGTAAGATAGTCTGTACAATAACTACCTCATAACTTTTTCAGTACAACCTGCAGGTCTAGTTTGCACTTGTACCTATGTTTTTTGTTTTTGTTTTTTTGTTTTTTTTTATGTTAGAAGTTATTGAGTTTTGATTATTACTCAATACATTGCACACATATCTTCATTTCAGAGGGGATGTAAGATAGAACAAGAGAAGAGAGGAGTGTGTTGATTAAAGAGCACAGCTCCTGATAAATGTTTCCGCCTCAGACAGGAGGCTGTAGGGGAGGTGGTGAGATGTCTGGGAGAGAGGAGGATATGTCCGGAGGAGAGACAGAAATATCTCTGACAGGAAACAGTTCTTAAAACACTCAGATGAGGCTTACCATCTCTGTGTTTTGTTTTGGGGTTTTTTTTTTTTTTTGGTTCACTTTTAATTTCTCATAAAAAAAAATGATTCATCATAACACCATGTTTAAAAAATGCATGTGTCTTCCTAATGCTTGTGAAGTATATTCTGAGTCAGGAAGCCTGCGTTCCTACGAGACTTCAACCTTGGCCTAATCTAACCTGAATCTGATTTTCAAAAGGCTCCTTCAAGCCTTAATTAACTGAAGCAGTTGTTCTTGTGCAAAGCTTAAGGAAGATGCTATGCTCCACTCATCGTGAGTAAGATTATCAACGCTGTAAAAACTAACAGCTAAGTTTACTTGAACGCAAGTAAAATTTGTGCAAACAAAAAAAAAAAAACTTGGCTCAGCAGGAACTAAGTAACGCTGGCTTTCATTTTTTTTATCCCAGGCGATGAGATTTCATAAAGTTTTAGATTCAGATGAACTGACTAGATTCTACAGTGTATCCATTTATTAATGTTTCTTATAACCAGTCACATACTTCGTTATTCCATGTCTTACCCACTATGAGCAGTTTAACGAATGCATTTAAGGTACAGGAATGATACAATAGTTTTGAGCTGTATCGTCAAAAGACAGAGCAGAGAATGGAATGCGTGCTCAGTGTTTGTCAACCTAAGATGTACGGGGCCATTTGAGGTGTTGAAAGCTGTTCAGGTGAGTATTGTATGGCAGGGTTGGCTGAAAGAGGGATTATAGCGCTCTTCTTATCTCTGTTGAAACCTAAATCATTCCTCAGTACCCTGCCAGCCTGACAAATGTTCTGAACTACCTCTGACTCTCTACCTGTTTGTCATCCCTGTGACAGCGCCAGAGACAGATCTGATCAGATATGAACCTGACTCTACCCTGGTATTTACACTACGGACCACCCAGATCTTGATACGTATGAAAGAGTTGCTTATTTGAAACAGTTATTTACACCTTCGGTGGTTGTTATCGGTAAGATCTGAGTTTGTCTCTCTTCTGGCCTTTATGGTTGTTTCACGCCTTTGTAGCGTGAAAATAATTGTGGTGGTTGAACGTGACTTTTGGCAATCATTTTGGTGTTGGAGATGTAACACTTGTTTTTGCTGTTTTTATTTATTTTTTTTACCTTTTATGTTTGTTCATTCCACTACATCCAGTACAGTGACTAAAAGTAAGAAATGTAATCTTTTTTGCCTTGAGGGTTTTATTTATTTATTTATTTTACCAGTTTAATAACAGATTTACTATGGTTTTCTCAGAAATCACCAATGATTGCTTAAATACAGAAAACAGACAGTGTTGTCTGTAAGAATAAAAAATACTATTTTAAGGCACGTTTTTCATTGCATTTCTGAGTGGAAAACACTATGCCATAGATAAGACATTAAAAGATAATCAGGGAGATAATCCAGAACTTTAATTCCCAAACACTTATGTTTCCAGACAGAATTTGACAACCAAGCTCTCTTGTAAAAGCTTTCTTCTGGCGGTGTAGAATACAGAGTAATGTCAGTTCATTCTAAGAAACCATGACAAAAGGATGACAGTTGTATGTGTCTTTGTGTCTGGGTATGTGTGTTTGAGAGAGAGAAAGAGAAATATGGAGGAAAAGAGATGGAGGAAGAGAAAGAGAGGGAAGCTCCGTACTGATTCCTTGAAAATGACACCCACACATGTTCTGTGAGTGTTGGAACCCAGTATAATAGACTAACTCCGATGAACATGTCACGGGCATTGAATTCCAGCACAGTCCCTGGCTGGATAAGCTTAAACGTGGTCCCCAGTGAACTGCCAGCAGTCCCCCAAGCTCCATTACCCTGCTTGCCTGAAGACACAAGGGAGGTTGGCTACGCTGGAAAGGTGGCTGCCATCTTTCTGGGAGAGTCTTTTATGGATGTGCTGTCAGGTGAGATAATAAAAAGTTCTGCTTTTATTGGATGCAGGAAAAGAAACTAATGGGAGGGGGTTGGATGACATGAAACAGAGTAAAAATAAAGAAATAAATCAAGAGTACTGAAAAGGGATGCTAAAATGCAATGGAATGCTCCATTTACTCATACATTTACTCCATGTGAATGAAGTCTCTGTGGTTAGATCCAATGGGATCTACAAGAGGAGCTTTGTACCTTTCATCACCTCAACATCAGTCCCAGACAAACGTTCATCTACATGTATGAGAACTTCTCTTCGTCATGTCCTTCATATTTCATCACCTCTGAACTTGTGTTTCACAGCAGATTAAGAATACTGTCATTTTTGGACAATATGAAAGAGGCTTTTTGCCGTCTTGTCATCAATGCTGTGCGCCGAGGAATCAGGTTACTGCAAATAATAATGACCATGAAAGAAAAACTGAATCACAAATACATAATGTTATAGTCCAACATTATCATATACACAATACATTACATTATCCATGGCTATGTCTGATGCTATAAAACTTTGACAATTCTTACAGAAGATGCAACACCAGATCTGACATGAACCAATTTGAGAGCTCTTTTCTAGAAGCTGTTCTGAAATATGCAACACTGTGTGTCTTTTTTTTTTTTTATGCTTGATAGAATGCCCTGAACCCCAAAACTGCATAAACTGACAGATTCTGTCATAACATCTTATGCATATGGTAATTAAACCATATCCTATGTGTATGGTATGTATATGGTAATAATGTTATGTTATGTTATGTTATGTTATGTTATGCAGGTATTGTAATGTGCTGTCACACCATATACACGTTTCTTCAGTGTCTCTTCTAATTCATCATGAATACGATGGGGAATGTTAACGATACCATTCTAATTTCCCTCTCAAATTAACACATGGTGAAATAAATCATCCCAAAACATTAAAACTAAACAAGAACTAACACTGATTATTCTGTACAGAGCTAAAAGCTTTCTTTTGAAGCGTTGCTCTTGTGACTAACTTTTGTCTCATCGGCGCTTGGATGTCACGTCTTAATCAGTAACAACTCATCTGAAAGCAGTGACAGGCATGTGGGTGCAGTAAATTGTACTAAATCCCCTCCTGACTACTGGTGGTTTTAATTGGCATTCCAGCCCTCAGACGTGTGGCTTCTCACACGCTTTGAACTTTCGGCTAGGTGCGTTTTAAGCTCTGAAATTGGTGGAAGTTCTGGGGTTGCTATTGTGTAGTTTTTTTTTTTTCTTTAATGAGACATCTTTTGAATGCCGTCCAATAGCTGCCGGCGGAATCTCTTAGACAAGACGCAGTCTGCGGCGGGTGCCACCAGCGTTTAAGAGCAATTGAGAGACCGTAAGGTATGGAGGTTCAATCAATAGATTGTTTTGCCGCTCGCCTGTCAGCTCCTTTTGTGTTGGTCTTTTTTGGTGAGAGAGCACACAAAAAGGCCGGCGGTCCAGAGCTTTAAAATACCGCGAAAGACCTGCACGGTCAGCGCGGTATCACAGAGAATAATTGCGAGAAGTGTCAGGGAAAAAGACGCCAAGATCAAACGATTAGCAGCCCATAGTCAAAGGCTGCACGGTGGAGGACTTGATACAAGAGGTGGCTCTTGGCGCTGTCTGCAGGCGGCATGATGTGAGTTTTAAATATTCAGCTGCCCACCTGTTCAAACTGAGGCAGGACTGACTTTTTTTTTTTATAAAGCCTGCCTGAGAAGGGAAAGAAAGGAAGAGAGAGAGAGAGAGAGAGAGAGAATAATGATGTAATCCCTCCAGTGCGTTTTCCCAGGCTGAAGTGTATACACTTTAACCCAGATCGATGCTCTTCTGAATCCTAGTCATGTGAGATCTACTGAGTCTGTGTAGGTGTGTGTGTGTCAGGAAGGGTTGTTAGACTAAATTAGACTACATATGTGTGTGTGTGTGTGTGTGTGTGTGTGTGTGCTGGTGGGGCGGAACATTAGACTGTGTGAGTCTCTCTGTGTGTGTGTGTGTGTGTGTGTGTTTGATGGGCTGGTACAGTACGCTGTAGGGGAGTAGTAGGCGAATATTGTTTTGAGAATACTCGTGGTCAAAGTGCATGGTTTTAGCCGAGCTTAGAATAGTTCTGCTCTCTCCAAACACACAGATAATGTTTAGTTTTCCTGTCCTGTAATTTCATGCAGAAATGCTTTGCTGGTCTTGCAGTCGTGTTGAGAAAGAACGAAAAATCCTTTACATTCCCTGCAGCAACCATTGAGACAAAATCAGTGAGTCAGTAAACACTATTAAAAGGCAAGTAAAACTCCCTCAGGTAGAGAAAATATGATGCTTGTTTGAGCTTAATTTAAAGATTTATTATACAGACTTAATGTATATTTTACATTATCATGGTACAGTCACATGGAGAGTATTTCCATTCAGTTTGATAACCTAAGGGACTACCGATGCTTCCAGGTGTGTGTGTGTGTGTGTGTGTGTGTGTGTGCGAGTGCGAGTGTGTGTGTGTGTGTGTGTGTGTGTGTGTGTGTGTGTGTGTGTGTGTGTGTGTGTGTGTGGTGTTGTGTTGTGGGCGTGTGTGTGCGTGTGCGTGTGTTTGCATGCCAGTGGCAAATGCCGTAAGAATACATAAGAATAACAACAGTTCATCTTGGTAGGATCAGTGGAGAAGATGAGAGACACATTTCGTGCCAGCCCACACACTCTTTCGTACACCGGGGCTTGGTTAAACATTCAGAGGAGAGCTGTATCAATTATGCATCAAAGTAATTGTTCATCAGTGGAAAGCCTTACACACATTATTTTCTCTGTCTTATACGCCGCCTGAATAGACTTCAACAACACAGTGGTTGCAGCAAAACCTTGGCAATCTTTCAAAAAACCATCGCCCGCCACACTGCATGTTGGAAAGAGTGATGAGAGATGTAACGCTTGTATTTCTCACTTCATTTCAATGTGCTATATTGCCACCATGGCTAGTGCTACTGGCTGCTTTCAACCTGGAAGAGAACTTGTTTGAGCTTAGCATTTTCCTATTGTATAATGTATTTCCTATACATTATCCTATTGCGTTTTCCTAGCATGTATTCCAAAAAAAAAATCTTTCCACTGGTGGCTTGTTATGGGGGAAATATTTCTTTTTGCTTGGTTGATGTTAATGTCTGATCGGTTGTTATGGATACAGGTGTAATTTTTGGTTTACAACTATGTTACGGAATAAAAGTTTGAGGAATTGATAAAAGGAAGAAAGAAAGGAAAAAAAAGGCCCAGGGAAATCAGCGTTTTAGCACTACAGCGCGCAATTCCCAAATTAACTTCATAAAAGAGCAAATGACTGACTGATCTTCGAGGAAATTGCTCGTTTTTTTATTATTATTATTATATGCGTGAATTAGTACAAGTAAATCAAAAGACATAATCTACTGGACATTTTTATGAAGCTCAAAGGAGGAATCGACCCTCATCTTGCGATCCAGCATGCTGTATGGTGGCTTTATCGTTGCTGAATCAGCAGAAAAGCAGTAGAGTTTTCTTTCTTTCTTTCTTTCTTTCTTTCTTTCCCTCTTCCTTTTTTTAAATAGAAAATGTCTTCCAACTACTGAAATTCCTAAAAAAAAGAATAAAACAGAAAAAAAAGTGTTTTAGTGAAGTTACAGAGGACAGTTTAGCCGCCAGTCTTCCACAGCTTGGCTCTGCGCTATTTTTCATGGGTGATTGTGTTGTTGATCAGACGGCAGCAGGTCAGTTCTACAGATGGCAAAAACAGTATGAGTCCTGGCAAATGCCCTTTAAAAAAAAAAAGAAAAAGAAAGAAAGAAAAAAAAAGAGCATCTGCTACTACCAGTAGCTCACGTACTCGACGACAGCATCCTAAGGATGGAATGTTATAAAGCAAACGCTCTCATATGATCACGAGGCTGATATGAATTTGCCGTACCTATTTTTTTTTTTTTTGCTAACACTCTCCAACAACTGTGCATGTCCTCATTATGTATCTCAGAAGTCAATGGCACAGCAGGGGGATCCCCAGTATACCATGCCTCTCTTCCTGGAAAGAACAATCTGCCATTTCGATGATGGCTGAGAATTGACTGATTTATTTTTAAATTATACCCATGTGCAACAAAAGTAGGGGAACAAAAAAAAAAAAGAAAAGAAAAGAAAAGAAAAAAAACGAAAGAAAGCAAGAAAGTAAGAGCCTGTGTCCAGGAAACGTAAGCATGGGAGGCGCTAGAACGTTAATAGGCGTCCTCGCAGTGTGTGTTTGGTTTGCTTAGTGAGTTTTACACAAAAGCTTTGACTCCTCTGGTTTGCTTAGCCGCAGTATTAAATATGTACTTAGATACAGTGCATAGACTCTGTCTGGTGCCATGAGCTAAAAGTTTAGCATGATGCTAATAGCCTTATCCCAGCATGGATAGTCTAATTCATGATGTCACATCCCTGTGAAACGTGATAAACTATACTATGTTTATAGTAATTTTAAAAACACATGCCTGAAAAGAGACTAAATCAAGTCTTTAAATCACCATAATCATAAGAAGAAAACGGAGCAGTAACAGGCATAAGGGCCCCTTTCTGTGCTAAATTGTTATATAGCATCTGATCAGTAACTCCCGGTTTCCTCTGTGTGATAAAACCTGTGTTTTCTCTCTCTCTCTCTCTCTCTCTCTCTCTGATGCTTTCATTTCTTCTCGTTTTGCATTGGTAAATGGGAAAAAATAGGTGAGGGCTTTGAAGACATTTCACGGAGTGCTTTCTTCGCCCTCCTGAGAGAGACAACAGGAGAGTGAATTTCTGATCTCTTGTTACACTTCATTTGAGTCTGTGAATGCATTGAATGGATGTGTAATTGTTGAGAGAGTGAAGAATAATGGGATCACTTAGAGATAAAATATAAAGTCAGACAATGGTAATTTAATATACCCCTCTGTATGTGTGTGAGTGTGTGTGTGTGCGTGCGCACGCGCGCATGCAAGCATGCACAATGTACATCTTCTCTTGCATTAAGTTCCAACATGTAAAGATCCTCTAGTTTCTCTAGGCTTGATATTGATTTGTAAGTCGATCTTCTGGCCTCTGGCTGTGGAGCTTTGTCATTGATGTACAGGCTGTTTATCAATCAGGTCATTTGCTTTGTTCATTCTACTGATGTGTTTGTCACAAAATGGCACTGCGTCTGTAGACAATCATTACATATCAGCATTAACAGACTGACAATACGAAACAAAACCTTCTGTAAGCATATCCACCCACATTTACTATTAATGTTATATTGCTCCAAGTTTGGTAGACGGGTCACAAACTTTAAAGAGGAAAGGGAAGCTGTCTTTAATATTTCAATGAAAGGACTGGTAGTCATTTTTGATGAGGTTTTTATTCATTGGTGAATTCTCAGAATGGGAAAATTGCGCCACTTTGTGAGGAAGGTAAAATGTCACATTTAAAAGCGTATTGATCAGTGGAGTCAGCTGCATAGCGGTGTCGCTGAAATCATTAGCCAGTCATTCTCTTTATAACTGACCAGGGCTGACTTTTCCCACAGCCACAAACCTTACACTCTGATGATTTTACAATATGTACAATGATCAGAGTGTGACAAGGATCAAGATTATAGGGAAACCGGAAAATTCTTTTTTTTTTTTTTTCCTTTCCTTTCCTTTTTGGGATTGGCTTAGTTTCAGAAAACTTATCCAAAGCCCATTTCTCCTCTTCTGTTTTTGAGTTACTGAATATTCTACACTTAAACTTGGCCGGACTGTTAAGTCTAATTTAAAGCTAATTCAAATTCTGTTCACTTAGTGAAGATGATTGCAGAGTAATTACTGAATAAACAGAAATCAAATACAACATTTGTAAACATTTGTGCTGACAGAAGCTGAGAGAAAATTTAGCTGCCAAGGAGAAAAAAAAATGTGTAAACACATACAATAGTTTTATTTGTCCTTTTAACAGACAGGTTTGTGAGGGAGGCACAACGGAATGTGATCACAACGTTGATCTTCAATGTAAATACCATAACTTGTCTGTCCTCTCAGTTCCCAGTAACTTTAAAGCCATTTGTGTGACTCCAGAGAATGATTAAAGCAAAGAACGTAATCCCTCTATCAACAGTCAAGACCACAAGTTATGCCTTTGCACAACAAAAATGGCAACAGAAAAACAGGTTATAGGAAAAGTTTGAAGGGTGGGGGGGTTGCGCATAGCACTGTCGTTTAGAATGAGCTGTTTGTGAGGAGTCGTCCATGTGGAACACTCTGGAATATTCTTTTTGGAGCGGCACATTCGGGCGGCATCTTTTGTCTGCTCTGCTCTGACGTCGGGTCTGACAGGGAGTGAAAGCAGAGACCTCCGGCACAGGAGAGCAGACTGTGCAAATGAGAGAACAATTACAGGGGAGCTGTCTTCGCTGCGGGCCGTAGCTTCGCTCTTTAACATGCTGAGTGATTGGCTGCTCACTGAACTGAGAATGAGAACTTGAAGTCTGGGCGAACACCGCCGTACTGAATCCAACGCTTGTAAAACTTCAAGGTCATTCAGGAAAAACTCATCTCTCACAAAGGGACCTGAGTAAACCACAGAAAAGCACTCACTGATGACCATAATCACCCAGCACGTAGCAATTACACAACACTAACAATGTCTATTACTGTAATTATTCCATTATTATCGGCCACATTTGCAAGGCTAATGGTAATTATGGTGGCATTGGATGTAGTAGCTTCAAATTAAATGTATTTATGCATGTTCTGTAGCAGATGCTCATGTTTTCAAGATGCTACATGTAGCACTCGCATATGGTGTTCATTAAACGTGAAATAATGTTTTCAGAGAGGTTCTCTGAGCACCGAACAACATTGCCTTTTTGAGGAGATATTTTTCTTCACAGCTTGTTTTGCTGCCTACGCACATATCCTAAAGCAAAAGCTGATGGTATCACAGCTTAGTTGACTTTTTCAACTTTGTGCCAACTCTTTCCTCAGATAGAGGAAATTTGCATTAATTAGGCATGCTCACTGATTCAACAGAGTTGCAAGAAGGGACCGCAGGACGAATATATTTGAATGCATTTTCAAAAAAGAAGGTAAATAAACAAGCATTGTTTCACAGTTTGTCCGGTGCATTAAGTGCAGCAAGATGCTATATTTACTTGGTAGTTTACGTAACATGCAAAAGGACAGCATGACAACATCTTATTACTTAGTAATTATTGTTATTATGCTGCACAAGTTATTACGTACATCTGAAAAATCTCTCGACATGAGACGTAGAGAAACCTCCTAAAGTACGGGGGGGGAAAGTTCTTCCTCCTGCAATTTCCAGTAAAATGTGTCTGCAGATAATTCCCCAGAGACTGCCTTAGTTGAGTATGGCTCTGTTTTATTTATTTAGCATAAGTTAAGATTTGCGTTAGGTAATGAAGGCTGGTTCCGGTGTGTGTGCTTGATAGACGGAGAAACAGGTATGTTCTTTTCTGAACATGAAGCTCTCTCTTAATCTGCAGTCACTCAATTATTCATGTGCCTCCTGGCAGAGCCAGAACATACCTTCCAGCTACAAATTACGCACGGTTGAAACAATTAACCACCTGACAGAACGGTGAAGGACTTAATTAAGCATTTAGCATTTTCATAGCGCCGCCGAAAAAAAGCTGTGCGACTGTTCATGCGTAAAGACGCCGTTGTCTAACACGCACACTGCAATTCTATAAGCCATCAAAGCTCACTCAACTCTCCGTCTTGTCACCCTTATCAGGTGTAAATCAGAGCAAAGAGAGAGCTTGAAAGGTATTCGATTAGCATGGGAATACTGACTGAATTTATTTGATGTTGTAACCAGTCAAACGGGGATAAGTATGTGATTCACGGTGATAAACTTTTAGTCTTTCACTGTGCATGCTTTATCTCACTTTCTAAACTTTAAACCTGTGCTTTACGTCTTATCGATACTTGTTGTAAATGTTTCGCCAACATTAAGTTTAACGAAGATATTGTTTCGTCTGAAACCCGAGCCATGCCCTAGATAATTTCTGTACATAAATAAATGCCATGCCATGCCACGCCACGGAGACGTCTTTGCTAGACATTCGGAGTGACCCAGATAGACCCTACTTGGAATTTATAGTAAGCGCTGATCCCAGACCGTGGCTGAGGGGCCTGGTTGATTAAGATATGCTATAACGGAGAATGTAACTGTGACCAGCTTTATGATCAGCACTCCGTGGGCAGACCTCAGGTAAATATCACACTGCTTCTCAAGAGGTAGGTGCTAGCTCATAATCTCGTCTCTTGACCTTTTATTTTCATACGTTTGCACCGGCTTCAGAAAATTTAGCTTGGGTTCATCGTCTGGTCAGACTGGTGAATATATATAAGATGTTAATTGAGGAATGTTCCAGAAAATGTCATGCTGTATTAAAGAAGTTGAAGAGCTGCTGGTAAAAAGTGTTTGAGGAAAACGGTAATAAACATATGAATTTTTTAAATTATGCATTTTTGGCCTGTGGATTATTGGTTATACTGGGACACAGTTGCTTGAATACAAATACAGATACTGAATTAAGTGATTTAAATGCTCAGCAATATGCCACCTGACAACCCAAAATAATTACAAGTTTCTCTGTGACAAATTTCTTGCCAACAGCCTCGAACTACAGCACCAATTCATCTTTAAAATACTTTCACATTTTGGCTTTTTTTTTTTTTTTTTGTGAAGAGAAGAACCAAGTTCAAAAATCACTAGTCACTAATCATTCATAAAGATATTAATTTTGAAATACACAAGTGTGTCACTGAGGAAAGTGGTTGGGACAAATCAATTTCAATTCAAAGCTTCAACTTTTTCACAGCCGTTCTGGGTCATAACACAATCCCAGTGCACCTGAGAGTGACAGCTGTGCTGGCACGATCCACAAAGTACGGCACATTGTGGAGAATTAGATGGTTTGGAAAGCAAAAGCCCAGTCTACACAATCCAGGGCTTTTAATGACTGGCTTTCTTTTTGCTTTCCCATCCATTCCTTATGCATCACAGACAGTTCATTTTGGTGTGTGTGTGTGTGTGTGTGTGTGTGTGTGTGTTGTGTTTGTCTGTTCCATGCCCATACTCACACATGAATTCCCCAGCCTTCATCATTAAGCCATGAGTAATGCACAAGTTTCTTAACTCTATGTTTTATATTTCATTTACAACTTCTGACATTTTTTTTTTCTACGGGTAAGCTTCTGTTGATGCATTACACTGTGAGTTGTTTGGCTCATCATAGTTAAAAGCTTGGGTTGGTACGCAGTTCCGCCTCAGGCAGTGATGTGTTGTCAAAACAAAGTGCGCTATTCAAAAAAATCCTATAGAATTACCTCACCTAAGTTTGATTCTTCTGGAAACTAAATATCTTATCAATAACATTCAGCTGAACGTAGTCCACCGATGCCATTCGATATGTTTTATTATTGATATGCGAGATGTGTGCATGCAGTGGCTTTTCTGTCATGTTTTGTGACCTTGGGTGTCATTCAAGACAGTCTGACTTTCCAAAGCCTGTAAAATTTGTACTACAGAGTTAGTAACACAGCCAAAGATTACTCAAGCATTTTTTTCATACATCATTAGCACTACTGTTGTTTTAGTGATTACTAACAACTTTAACATATGCAAAGTGCGTTGATAAATACAACCTATTGTGTCCTTAAATTTGCACTACAAAATGCATAAACTCTGATGTCAGTATCCCTTTTGAGATGAGAGACAACAACATCAATGAGCTCATTTAGGAAACATAAGCGGCAGAACACGAGTGAATAGGAGAGATTGATGCTCAATCAGGATGTTACCAGTTCTCCAATGCCGGAATGCTCTCTAAAGCGCAGCACGAGATGCAGATGTATTAGACGTGACAAATGTCATCAAAATTCATATGTAGATGTTTATGCTGCTCGTTTGTTCGACGCTGGCACTCCAGGTTTCCGAGGGTTATGTATGGGCAGACTCAGCAGTATGCGGAAAGTCAAGGCTTCCCTCTCTATAAAACATCTGGCATTGCTAGCAACTTTCTAGTGTTTGCCGATTTACACGGTCTCTAGGGAAGGGAGGAAAAAATGGAGAATCCAGATTATGATGCTATAAATCTGCCTGTGTTCTTTTTTTTTTTCTTTATTTTTTTTTCTTTTTTTTTTTTTTGCCTGAACTCCAAAGAGAGTTGATTTACGCTGACATAATTGCCAACATGCTTCTGAGTATGTCTAGGACATTAACCCCTTAAGGAACCCAAGATACTAAATCTAAGGCACGACAGTCGACCATTACGTGCCGACAAAGTTTCAATTCACATTTTGCCCTTGAGGAAGAAAGAAAAAAAAGAAAAGTAAAGATAGGAAGTATATGAAAATGTCTAAAGTTATTAGTTTTGCAACGCTGGGAGACTTTGACAGGAACCATGCACACAACATTCCGCCCAATCACAGAAGAACTCCGAATGAAGCACCTGGCCTTGACTGTTTGCTTTGGTTACAACCCTGGTCTCTTGACTTTCACCAGGGCTGGGAAAATTTGAGTGGGTTTATATTGAGTGATTCTCCGCCCTCTCTGTGTAAAATAAAAAATTGCGAGAGGGACAAAACCGAGTTTCAATTTTCCAGCTGTAAACAGCAATTTAGTGACAGTGCTCAAAAGAATCATGTTGGATGAATGCACTAATCAGTCCTTTAGAAACTGCTCCCGAAAGTGAAGACTTTCTGTCCATCTGATGTTGTTGGAGATATAAAACGTCTGATGTGATTTCATAAGCGTCTGCTTTATTTCACATCTCGCTGAGATTCTACAGGAAAATGAAGCCTACTTGATCTAACAGACCAAACTTCAGACCGTTAATTCCGAATCAGACCTCTCTGTGCTGAAAGTTGTAAGAGAAATTCATTGTTTGTGACAGTTTATATGGTAAACTGAGCTTTTGACATTTCTCCCAAGAATGTTTTGCCACTAGACAGCCGAGGTGAGCTCTAACGAGACCGCTCCATCTCACCAAGAGAAGACAACTGACTGCACACTCATGCACAAAATGCACATATTTCATGCCCTGTGAGTATGGACAATTCTTTGAAAAGTTTGCCAAAGGAGCTGAGTGTGAATGACTTATTTTGACTGGGGTTTTGGAGACAACCATGAGCTGGCAGTCATGGATTTAACAAGCGGAGCCCAGCAACGAAAACACAAAACCATACAAAAAAACTGGAATATGCAAATGTATTTATATGTGTGTGTGTGTGTGTGTGTGTGGGCTAATAGCATTGTAAGAAGTGCTGTAATGACCAATTATGACATCAAGAGTTATCAGGCTCTCATTATGGATCACCCTTGCCTTAACTCCAACCTTGTGTATAAAACTATGAAGCTTAGAAACTCAACAGTATATTACAGAGCTAAATAGCTGCAGTTATGCTGTATTTTGAAAAGTAGTTACTTAGGGGCCAAAGGTTTCCATGTAAAGTTCAAATCAATATAGAAACAAATGCATGGAGGCATTTTCTAATTTGAATGTCATCCTACATTCACTTGAAAGGCCAACTGAGTGCGTTAACCCACTCATTTAATTCCGCTTTATGTTAGCATGCGGTTGAGGCGGCTAACCATTCGGCTGATTGTTTATTTTTAGAGACAGCGCTGAGGTCACAGAACACGACTGGCACACATACGCTCAAAGACCATTCGTCTGTTCTTTAAATTATGCTCTCGCATTGCATTTTCCTCCCATTAGCTTGCAGAGTTCACTTTAAAAAAGAGGACCTGTTTGAGGACTGAGCAGGAGTATTTATACACTGTGTAGCCCTGATGGATGCGTCTCAGATGTGCTTCCCAGGTGTCCATAGGGATGTTTCCATTTCTATACAGGGAAAACGACTCCCTGGGTTACTCCTGGGAATATGTAACTTTAGGTGCTTTCGCTGCTATTTCCATCAGATTAGCTCCTATCAGGCTGCAGCAGACAATTCTTCAGCCTTCTGTTTCGCATTGAGCCCGAAACAGCATAAATGCATTAGACACATACATAATGAATGCAAGTGTGTGCGCATGTTTCAAAACATACGTACCACGCCGCCAATGCTTCATGGCTTTGCGACAGCTGCAGATGATTATTCTCCTATCACGTTCTTTTGAGATTGTAAAAGTGGGATTTGGTCCTCAGCCATGACTGTGGGAGAGAAGATGTCTGGATGCCTTTGTTCTCCCTCTTCTCCATTTGTTCCCGGAATTTTACTTTTTGATTTATGTCGCCGTTCTCGGGAACGTTTACGAGGACCCGGGGATCCAAAGCACATTATCGGGAGCTGTGAATTTCCACAGCAATATTCTTTCACAGCATCATCAAGGTTCTTTAGGACTTTTTTTCCCCTTTTTTCCTGGTTCTTCTTACATTTTGGACAGCTTTATTAATGATACAGCTGACATATGTTCTGAATCATTGAAAGCATTGTAAGACAACTTGGTTTTTAGATGACTGTGTTGCCAATCTAAGCAGACCCAATTAAACATGAGTGAATCTCCTTTCATGCATGCTTCTTATGTCGTTGTAACTATAAAGGTTTTATTTCAGTGTATATCACCATTAACATATAGTCAATTTGTGAAGTCACGTTAACCCTACTCCAAAGGTTTCAGAACCACACTAGACATACCAATCCACATTATTTGAGATGTTTTGGGGGGTTTTTGTTTTGGTTTTTTTTGTTTTGTTTTGCTTTGTCTTTTTCAATTTATATCTTGACATCTGTCGTTTTGGCCTGTCTCAATTTGTTTTGTGTTTATTGATTCATTAGAAACATCTTCATTAAAGGCTAAATGCTTTTCTATGAGGAGCCCAACCTTGACTTGCAAGGACAGCACGAAAAAAAAAAAAAAAAAAAAAAAAGCTCTCTTCAGATTTCTGTTTGGTTCATTAATATTCATCAGATCCTCAAAGAGTAAAACGAAGAGCCAAGCAGAAAAGTTTGCCGAAGTACATTCTTGTTTATCTCTGCTGTACTGTAATTAGTCCTCCGTGAACTGCCTTCATTCCAGTACACTGACCCCTCGGGGGCCTGGGGGGCCACAGTCCGGGGGCCCGAGTGACACTGGGTCGTAAATAACGGGACCTAGCCTCGTAGTCTTAGCGTGTGCAATGATCAAACGCGCGTGTGTGTGGAACGTGATGCGGTGACGTCCTCAAGGTGTTAAAAGCACCGGGGTGCACAGGGAGGTCACAGAGTTCTGCTGTAAGAGAGAGGACACTGAGGAAGGAAGATGCTGATGGGCGACCGAAAAGACGGAAGTCGCGCAGTCACACGCGTCAGATGGTCTTTGATAACTGTCAACGCTCTCGAGTCGGAGATTTAGTATAATAACCATAACTGATGTAGCGTCAGCCATGATTAATGCGAGTGTTTTTCATTAGGTTTGTGATGCGTCTCTCGGAATTTATTTATTTATTTTTTTTATTTTTATAAACACTGGAACGCGGCTCCTCGTCCTATAGCTTACCACCGTGGTGCTAATGTGAATATGGATATTTTGAAAATTAAGGACACGCAACCGTATGTTGCTTATTATGAATGCTTTTTAGATCGCTATGTTAATTGCACCATTTGTACCAGGTGTCAGAGGCAATTTCCCCTTCCTTTATGTCTAATCAAACTGTATTAGGAAACCATGTTTTGGTCCCTGCTGCGTATAATCATATTAATTCCCCCGCAGCCTGTGTCGGAAAGCGTCTCTCTGCACAGAGGGTGTGCAGGGAATTTGTATAGGGACCATCAAAACCATCTTTTGTTATCAGTTTGACATGGAATTTCACACTTATGCAAGTAAACTTGCAAAACTTAGCAAACTTTTTTTTTTTTTTTTTTTTTATACGCAGCATCTGCAGTGGCCTCAGTTTGACAGCGCAACAGAACTGTATCTAATTAAATATTTATGTGTCTTTTCGATTCATTTCAGAAGTGCTTTGTTCAGTTGTAGCTCTTTTAATGATTTCCTATACAATTTTCCCTCATGTTTTCAGACTGTTGACAAGTGTTAGAGGTTTAGAGTTTAGTTTTCCTTGAGACACTGGGCCTATTAAATGTTTCATAGTCCATTTCGATGTAGTAGTCGTTTTTAGAGAACATTCGTGTTTTATTTTTTGAGACCTCAGGGTCAAATAGAGATCAGCAACGTGCTGACAAATAACAAAATTCTCAAAAGAAATTTAGATGTAGAGAGTTTCAGGAATACTTGTAAATTAAGCAGCTTATGACAGTTCTTTGGGTTATGTGAACGTATGCAGTCAGTAACTGACAACATTTAGTTGTGACATGTAGAGCTAGATGACAGACATGGGTTTACTAGATGACAGACATGGTCTTTTAGAGAGGGAAGCAGAAAGGGGAAGAGAAAGAGAGAGAGAGGGAAGAATGCTGAAATGAGGTTGAACATGCTAGTGTGTATGAGAAAGAGAGGGCACCAGGACTGTGGAAGTTGAGTGGGGTGCTGAGTTGGCTTTAGCATTCAGTAATCCTGGATCACAGAGCTCTGTTAGCATCTTGAACTCACAGTAAGGATTAAAAACACCACACCAGCTTTTCCAGCTGAACACTCTCAACATCTGTTTCCCCCTCCTTTGGGCAGCCAATCATAAAGGAACAAAGGGCAATATCAGAGAATAACTCTGTGAATAATTTATATCTTCCTCTGCTTAGATGGTAATTAATTCGGAAATGTTTGCCTGTGTGTTTTTTTTTTCTTTTTTCACTATGAAATGAAGTCGTTCAATATCTTTTTCATCAGCAAAATATGCTACCAAGAATTCCCAAGCTTTAATATTGAACAATATTTTTTTTCCTAAAACAATCATAATCATATTCTTTACATTCTTAAAAATGTCTACGCTCTTTGCTTAAAGAAATGAATAAAATTTAGTAAAACGTTTCCCTTACTTATCCCATGCCAAGTAAACTGTTTGTCATTGATCATAATTTATCATTTAAAATGAATACAGGATTTAAAATACAGGATACAGCAACACAATACCACCATGCAACAGTAAGATTGTTATCATACAACAAACATAAGCAGAATTTCTTGATCCAGTGAAAACTGTCTTTTTTTTTTTTTTTTTTTTTTTTGGTCGGGTTGTTTCAACACATTGAACGCATATAGAAACTTTATTTCATAAAACCGGTTCAACATACGGTTATGTATGGACAAGGACGTATAGATCACAGAGCTCCATTGGCATCTTCTGCGCCTAAGTCATGATATGTGCAGTTCATAACTGTATGAACCGCCTGAGGAATGTGAAAAAAAAATTCCAAATTACTCTTTCTAAGCCGAACCCTCTAAACTTATCCATTAGTAGCTTGCTCGTGGCATTTTGAATTCATTTGCACTCAAGAAATAATGTGGAAAAAGAAAATGAGAACGCAGTAAAGATAAACAGTGCTTTTGAAAGGACAGAGTGTAGAACTGCAACCGTGCGAAATATTGACGTATTTCCTGCCAAAATGAGTCTCTGATGCTTGTATACACATATCAGTATTTCACAGCTGCTTCACAAAACGAAGGACTGAACCAGCAGATCTTTACAATCCAAATTAAAGCATGTCCTGGAACAACACTGACTGACATCCAGCCAGCAGATAGAGGCCAGCACACATTACATTACTTAGTGAAGCTTTTTAGTGGGCAATGAAAGTAAGTACAGTCTATTAAGTTTATGCTGCCAATTTAAGAATCGGCCATCTAACTATCATCTTTAATTAAACAAATACACAGACTATTGCCAAGTTCTCTTGCTTTCTGAATGATGCTGTCATGTTTAGAAGTTTAAGTTTAGAGGCTCTGGAACTGTAGTAGCAACCACTTCCTCAGTATATTTCTGAAGTGGTTACTTAATAATGTTAAACATTTCTATGTATAATTTTCAATTCTCGTTTCTCAGACTGAACCTCTTTCAAGGTAACATATTAATACAAATGTGGTGTTGACTTCTGTCAGACCTCAAAATGCTAACAGGGCAAAGCAACCACAGAGTTAAATGTGCGTGTGCGTGTGCGTGTGCGTGTGTGTAGCAGTGCTGGGCTAAATCCATTAACCGCTAGACTGTTGAAGAGCACTATTCTTACAGACTGATTGTGTTTGCTGGAGCCTTTTCAGAGCAGGCTCAGCTTTTAATACCACTGATAAACACTTTATGTTGATTAAAACACCAACAAATCCCCAATTTAGACTGCAATTTTTCTCTGTCAACTCAGAAGTGCCACTCAATCTGGGTCTATATTACCTCACTCAATTTTCCCAGCTGGGCGCAATTACATGGCGGAGGGTAGCCGTGTCTCCTGCTTATTGTGAATTTTTAGCATCGAAAGTTTTAAATGGAAATTGGAAAAAGTTTGAACATGAGGCAATGGAAGAATGTTTTTTTTTCTGTTTTCCGTCTCAGTATGGAACGCAGCATAATTGCTGGTGCTAGCAAGTTGTAATTATGCACAGAACCAGCTCTCGTTATTATCAGTCACATCTAAAAACTATAATCCGTGTTGTCTTAATACACTGACAATAATATAAAAACATTTTTCTTTTTTCTTTTCTTTCTTTCTTTTTTCTTTTTTTTTTTGCTGTAAATCAAATGTAACTGACATTTAAGAGGAGGCGAAAGTTAGAGAAAGTGGGATGGAAAAAGGGTGAAAGTGATGGTTGAGACAAAAAAAAAAAAAGGTTCATTTTTCTGGCAACTTTTTACTTTTACCCCCCCCCCCCCCCCCGCGTTTTAACACAAATATCTGTACTTTCTACCTCTTACATTTTCAAAACGGGCTCGTCACTTTAATTCTAATGCATCTGTGGGGAATTATCGATCATTTCTATTTTGCATCACTGCGTGCCATCCCAACATCATGACTGATTTCAACCTAAATGAATGGGACAATAACACCTAGACCTTGGTGTATCCATCGGTGCATATCACGCACGACAGACGTAACAAGAAGAAAACAACGTAAGAGGCGTAACGAGACGAAACAGACGAGAAAGGGAGACTTGACCGCAGAGAAGAGGCGTCTATTGAATGTGATGTCTGTAACAGGGAGAGCTAGCAGCGGCATGGATGAAAGTGAACCAGACAACATTGCCAACGGAGCAGATTCCGAGCAGCAAGACATTCCCCATCCATGGCCTTATTTAAGGGAAATGTTTGTCGGTAGTCTTGTAGAGATGAGGGAATTTTCTAACAAAAGACTTTAAGGCTTAATCAGACCTGAAGTGTGTTGTTGTGTCGATCATAATGAGTTCTGTTGCTGATATTGAAAACCGATTTGCACACTGGAGTGAAGTTAATTATCATTCATTTCAGTATATTGTTTTTCATTTTATTTGAAGATAGAATGGTTTAATAGTCTTCGAACTATATTAAAATGATGTGAAGTTCAGTTAGCTTTGCACAGGAACAGCCAGTAGAAAAGTTCTTCAAAGTGGCACTTCTTACTTTTATACTTTAAGTACAGTTCAGAGTCTGTACTTTTTTACTTTTACCTGAGCAAAGAAGTTAAATCAGTACCTCTACGTTCACCATAGTCTTTTTGTTTTTACATAAGTATCTGTACTTCTACTTCAGTAAAGAATGTGTGTACTTTTGCCACCTCTATCTACTACCATATTCTTCAGATTTTTTTTTTGGTTGTTGTCATTTTTTTGTTTAGTTTTGAGGGGGTTTTTTTGCAATGTTTGAACTCAATCGTGTGAAAAGTCCCTGGCAAGAAACATTCTTAGTCTTACAGGATGTCATTGGATGTCCACCAACACAGTGCAATTTGAAACAGTACTTTCCAAGGCGTGGGAAGTAGATTAAAGCTAAGGTAGACAGCCTGCCCTTGCAACATTGATTTCACACAGTGAGCGTCACCCTCGCGGAGATTAGCTTAGACTCAAGGTTGTATGTCGTCTTCATCCGCCATTCCTCTTTAAGGGCCATAATAATTGAAGGAGAGAGAGAGAGAGATGTTCTTAGATTATCAATGAACTAAGTGGTGCGCTGGGACTCAAAGCATCCATTGAGATCTTTGAAGCAGAACATTCTATTTGCTCCCTTTATGTAAAGTTCCATCCCCCCCCCCCTTCCCCACTCCTTTATGACATCACTGTCCTTTCCCCGGTTTTATTCCCATTAGAAATATATGGGACCCCTGGCTCCAATGTCCTTGTTAAAATGTCTCCTCCTCTAAGATGGGCATTCCTGTCGCGCCATTGAACCAGGCAACATCGAATGTCAATGAGCTCTCCTCGAGCCTCCTTCGTCTCGCTCCTCTTCCTCGTCTGTCACCCCCCTGATGTGACTCTGACAACAGCTGGCACAGGCACACATGCAAATAACTGTCGAACGGCTCAAGACATGCAAAAAAAAATCGCTGCAAGTGCGGGGAACAAATTCAATTTATGCATTTAGTGCTATCATTATGCATACAGGGAATTGCTGCTGTTTGCTTCTTCAAAGTGTAGGCAGCACTGAGACCAATTCAGTCACTACATAAAAAAGAAGGAGAAGAGGACGAAGAAGAAGGGGGGGGGAAAGAAAATAGCTGCAAAATTCTGCCACAGACTTCTGGAATGACAACTATATCAACTGAAGCCTCAGACATAAATTTTACAGCGTGCTACTGCTGTGGTGTGAAGAACAAACCGTACAGTCCCCAGTTATCTTTGAAGCATTCCCTCTATTCAGCGTAAAGACAAATGGTAAAGAGTCTATAATGAGCAAATAAGGCAGAGTTCTTCATCTGCATGTGAGCAGAATTACCACAAGCACTGAAATCAATCACATTACATGCTGTAATTACAGGAAGTTCCCTTTTATCACAGAACTATATTGACACTAGGGTTCTGTAAGCCAAAGAACCTGGATAACAGGGTAACCATCTTAGAGCCTGAGCTGTTATCTGTCTTGTTGAATACAACAGTGACAATGATGGGATGAAGCTCACTGCTAAATCATGAAAGATGCTCTTTAGCTTTCGATTTCCTAATTCAATGTAGTATTGATTATATATTACTATATTACTGATTCTATATTACTAATCCTTGCTATTACGCAATCATAAGTACAAAAACACGTATAGATTGTGTACTGTATAAAATATCAAAGAGGAGCAAGTAGCCGTATATTATATACTCCATAATACTCCATAACGAATTAATATAATTATTTATTTTTTTCGTATCACGGACTAAATGACTGTTACTTATTTACAATAACTATTCCTCGACCCATAACTGACCACGCATTTAATACTCTGTAAAAACAAAGAAAAGGAAGAGGAAGAAGAAGAAGAAGAAGCAGAAGAAGAAGAAGAGGAAGAAGGAATGAGTAAAATGAGTAATTAAAATGGTTTTACAGTGTCCTGTATCTACACACATAATGACACACACAGCCACGAACGGACCGGTGATCTAAAGTGTTTTTGTCGTACCTCTCTCTTCCATAAAACCATCCCCGTGTTGTTATGACTGTCATAAATACATCTGACATTTCTGCCAGTGTTGCGGCGGACTGCTGGACCACTGACATTTATGGTAATAAAAAAGAGCGAGGCAGCCCCCAGTGCCATTGACCTCATCTAAGACACTGTGTTGACTATGCATTGCTTTTTGAAGTAGCCAGGTAAATGGAAAGCAAACCGCTAAGATAATACACAGCGAGAGAGAGAGAGAGAGGCCCCTATCATACTTGCCATTCTTTTTCTTTTTTTTCTTTTTTTCTTTTTTTTTGAGGTAAAAGGTAAAAAAAAGACTGACATTCTGCTTTCCAAAGGAAAGAATGAAGTGACTGTGTTGTCCGCACTATCACACCCGGGATGAAAAACACGTATTGGTGAGCACGCATGACCTGTTCCACTGGTGGTTGGGCCTATCACGCTCTTCACACCAACATGTATAAAGGACAGAAAAAGAGAGAGGGGGAGAGAGAGAGAGGGTGGGGGGGGGAGATGTATGCATCATCTTAGTTCCTTGTTTTTTGACATTTCCGCCACCTCTCAGTATTCAAGTTAATTGAAGTGAATAGTAAAAAGGAAGATATGAGGTCTCTATGTAGTTTTTTTTCTCAGTAAGCAAATATATCCATGGCCTGCACAACTACAGATTTAAGATGTTCAAATTTCTCAGTAAGCAATGTTTGTGAGATTTCCTGTTTTCTTTTCTTTTTTTTCTTTTTTTTTTTATTTGGAGTGACCTTTTTTCTCCTTGGAGATGGAGTCCTGTATATTTTCTTAAATGTAATGCTTATTAAAGAAACAATTCTCAGGTCAGGACCCAAAGGCCTGTATTCACAAGGTGAAAAAATAAGGGCAAATGCCTAGGTTTCGGCATCTATAGCAAAAATGAGCGATGATTTTTAATGAATGCTAACCTTGTACGGAACGAAATAGACTGCCCGAAGCTATGTGCCTCCCGGTTCACTGTTGTTAAAACATCACAGAAAGCTGATGGAATCAATTTAATTCCATTTATTTCAACGGAAATACCACTAAATGGGAAAGTGGCTGAAAGCATCACAGCTCACAGTGAATGAAGTCCTTTAGCAGCACACAACAGGCAATTTAGCCACAAAAAGAAAAACACCATTGGGAAATTACTTTCCTCACCATCAAATGATACACAAGAAAGTGCTTTAATCAAATTATGTCTTTTTTCCTCTGTGAACTTTGATAAATATTTGATCCCTTAAGAACTGAAATGACCTCCAAGAGCAATATATTAGAAATACTGTAAGGTCAGTGGTGGTAACAAATCCAGATTAAAAAAAAAATAGATAAATAATAAAAAAAAAGTGTTGTTGATATTTTTATTGATCTTGTGTGAGATATTTTTAATCAAGAAAGTGCTCAATTTTTCATGCATCTTTTTTTTGGTCACAACTATGAATAAGACAGAAGTGACACTGCCAAAAAAAAAAAGATTTTGTTTATATTGTAGTCAGCACTGCATGTGATTTTACAGTATGTCAGTTATTCACATGTAAATCACCGTCTTTATTCCAGCAGTGCGTGGATCGCTTTCATGAAGTGAGTTTATCCATTCAAGAATAAACCATTATCTCTATACATCTGGAGGAGATGTCTGAATATGCTTGATAAAGAGTTATTCATACCATTCAAGTCCTGTGTTTTCGGTTCTTCTCCAGCAGAACAAACACAGTAATTCCTTGTCTTGTCCAGACTATCGCTTCTGTAATCAGAGGCTGCCAGACTCCAGACACAGAAACACACTCTGACTCTCTGGAACATTCCACATTCAAGCTCCATTAAGTCCATCCAGTGTTGTACCTGCCTCTTTGGAAGTCATGTCCTTGAAATAGAAGCGTTTAGAAAATGGCGAGAAAGGGTATAGGACAGCGGGTGTCCGTAAGTTGAAGTTGAAGCTGTAGGTTTTTGCGGCAGTATGGTTAATTCCTTCAATTTGCTGGAAAACAGCATATTTTTGACTCTCTGGAGAGCAATGGAGTGTGGCAGTAATCTACTAGATGAGCTCTAACTAGGTTAAATGGGCTTTTGTACACGTAATGGAAGTTCTGCTGTGTTAGCTGACTAGAACAAAGGGTTCTTATAGCAAACTATCCTGTGAAACCTCTAAAAGCATCTTGTTACAAGTTACAGTCTGTTTTGTTTGGTCACTTTGTCCAAGTTCTGAATCTACATCCTACATCTGCATCAGTCTGTTCACCTCCGATTCAGTTAGTGCACTCTGTCTCTCATGTAAAATGATCTTATCTTAATTTAGCCTGTGATGATGTTAATCTAACAGACAGATTCTAGCTCTCAACTTGATTGTAAAATCACGTTTCTCTAACCTCAAGAACAAAAAAGGTTGTTTTTTTTGTTGATGTTGTTCATAAGTGCTCATCTGGTTTAGCTTGTATTATTCACTTCTTGATTAAGAAGTTGTCCTCTCAATACTTCCCTGTTGAGAGTGGACCAATCAGAGGCCTTATGACAAGACTGGTCAAGTTTCCA
This sequence comes from Chanos chanos, assembly GCF_902362185.1. Taxonomy (NCBI): domain Eukaryota; kingdom Metazoa; phylum Chordata; class Actinopteri; order Gonorynchiformes; family Chanidae; genus Chanos; species Chanos chanos. The sequence goes on from NC_044502.1 coordinate 12,579,209, forward strand.
GACTATTTTCTGCTCATGGCTGCCTGGATAGACAGACAGCCACATACAGGTAGGCATTGTTGAGAGGTCAAACCTGTGAGGTTGGTGTTACCATGGCACTTCTTTTAAAGATTCAGCTTCAAGTGTGAAATGTGCTCTTCAAAGTCTTCTTTCATAAAAAAAAAAAAAATGTTTGCAACCTGCAGCTGAAATTTGAACCAGCGGCTTTGATGTCAGTTATGGCAAAATGAACTTTAAAATATTTGTACATGTAGAGCATTTCCAAATTTAAACATGAATTCAGTCAGTCAGGGATTTTGAATAAAGTGAAGTGTGATACTCCCAAAAACAGAACATAGTTATTTCATGGTGACTCAACTGTCCAAGGCCGTTTTTGGACATAAAACGCAGTTTTCAAACGTTTGACCAAGAAGGGTCTGTGGTCTCTGGAATAGTGTTGGCACATGGAATTTTCTTGATGTGATTTTAATACAGAGAGCTCCACCTTATGTCGTGGCATCCTGGAACGTGATTCAAACTGCATTGTGAAAAGACATGTGAATTTCCACACACAGTTTTGTCCTCACGGGCATTTGTGTCAGATGAAGACATTTTATTTGAAGTAATGAACCCCAAAGAGACTCAAGCCCTTCACAGCGAGACAATGAAAAAAAACTCAAAGCGATCAAACGGGGAATAAAAATTCACCTCTCACACAGAAAGAAACATTGCGTTCTTCCTGGAATAGGAAAAACCTGCAGATATTTGAGCACTGTGGCTTGAACACACAAAAAAAAAATGTCATGAAACAGTACAGATAATGCAATTCCTGTT